>NW_011888878.1:6034300-6041514 GCF_000151845.1 Pteropus vampyrus
CCAACAATCAAAAGTCCTGGACCAAATGGCTTCATAGGTGAATTGAACCAAACATTCAAAGAAGAATTAATACCTATCTTCCTCAAACTAGTCCAAAAAATTGAAAAGAAGGGAAGACTCTTAAGTTCATTTTATGAGGCCATCATTACCCTGATTTTAAAACCAAAAAATTACCAAAAAAAAAATTATAGACCAATATCTCTGATGTACATAGATATAAAAATCTTCCACAAAATATTAGCAAAGTAAATTCGGCAATACATTAAAAAGATCATACACCATGATCAAGTGGGATTTAGTCTTGGGATGTAAGGTGGCTTCAATATCTGCAGCCAATTAACATGATACACCAAATTAACAAATGAAGAATAAAAATCATATGATCATTTCAGTAGATGCAGAAAAAGCATTTGACAAAATCCAGCATCCATTTATGATAAAACCCCCAGCAAAATGGGGAAAGGGGGACCATACCTCAACATAATACATGTCTTATATGGCAAGCCCACAGCTAAAATCAGACTCAAAAGTGAAAAGCTAAAAACATTTCCCTTAAGATTAGGAACAAGGCAAGAATGTCCACCTTCATTACTTTTATTCAACATAGTATTGAAAGTCCTAGCCACAGCAATAAGACAAGAAAAAAAAGTAAAAGTCATCCAAATTGAAAAGGAAGGAGTAAAATTGTTGTTATTTGTAGATAACATGATATTATATAAAGAGAACCCCAAAGAGTTCACCAAAAAACCTACTTGAACTGATAAATGAATTCAGTAAAGTAACAGGATACAAAATTAATATTTAGATATCTGTTGCATTTTTATATACCAACAACGAACTATCAGGAAGAGAAATTAAGAAAACAACCCCGGGGTGGCTCCATAGTGTAGTGGTTAGCACGTCTACTTTACACGCAGAAGGTCCTGGGTTTGTGCCCCAGGTGGAGCAATGGATCATACCCCAGGTGCACCAGGCCCCCCGGGTATGCCAGGCCCCCCGAGTGCGTCAGGGGTGCCAGGCCCTGGGCGAACGCTGCGAGTGTGTGGGAGGAGATGCCCCACCTTCAGAGATCCAGTTTTTAAGGGGAGATGGCGACATCCATAGGTCAGAGATGGAAGTGGGAGGCGGGGGGTGGAGGGGCAGAGAAATGGGGGCGGTGGCAATTAAAGAGGGGGGAACAATCCCATTTACAATTGCCACAAATTAAAATACTCAGGAATAAATTTAACCAAGGAAGTAAAAGATCTATATTCAAAAATTATAAGACATTGAAGAAAGAAATTAAAGAAGATATAAATAAATGGAAGCATATACCATTCTCATGGACAGAAAGAATTAGTATTATTAAAATATCCATACTACCCAAAGTAATCTATAGATTCAATGCAATCTCTGTCAAAATACCAATGGCAATGTTCACAGAAGTGGAACAAATAATCCTAAAATTTATATGGAAACATAAAAGACCCTAAATAGACAAAAGAACAAATTTGAGACAAAAGAACAAATTTGGAGGTATCACGCTACCTGATATCAAAGTATACTACAAGGCTATAGTCATCAAACCATCATGGTGCTGGTATAAAAACAGACACA
The DNA here is from genome assembly GCF_000151845.1 of Pteropus vampyrus. NCBI lineage: Eukaryota > Metazoa > Chordata > Mammalia > Chiroptera > Pteropodidae > Pteropus > Pteropus vampyrus. The sequence goes on from NW_011888878.1 coordinate 6,035,897, forward strand.
GAGATCAATGGAACAGAACAGAAAATCCAGAAATTAACCCGCACCTATATGGCCATTTAATCTATGACAAAGGAGGCAGGAATGGACAATGGAGTAAAGACAGTCTCTTCAATAAATGATGTTGGGAAAACTGGACAGATATAGGCAAAAAAAATGAAACCACTTTCTTACACCATCTATAAGAATAAATTCAAAATGGTTTAAAGACTTAAATGTAAGACCCAAAACTATAAAAGAAAACATAGGCAGTACACTCTCTGACATTGCTCTTAGTAATTTTTTTTTTTTGATATGTCTCCTCAGGCAAGGGAAGCAAAAGAAAAATTAACTAAAGGGCCTAAACTAAATTAAACTAAACTACATCAAACTAAAAAGGTTTTGCACAGCAAAGGAAACAATCAACAAAACGCAAAGACAACCTACTAAATGGAAGCATATACTCACCAATGATACATCTGATAAGGAGGTAATATCCAAACTATATAAGGAACTCATACAACTTAACACCAAAAAAACAAATAATCTTTAAAAATAGGCAGAGAACTTGAATAGTCATTTCTTCAAAGAGGACATACATAGCCAATAGACATATGAAAAGTTGCTCAATATCACTAATCATCAGAGAAATCAAATTAAAGCCACAATGAGATATCACCCCACACCTGTCAGAATGGCTATGATCAATAAATTTACAAACAACCAGTGTTGGTGAAGATGTGGAGATAAGAGAACTCTCATGCACTGTTGGTGAGATTGCAAACTTGTGTAGCCACGATGGAAAACCTTTTGGAAGTTCCTCAAAAAATTAAAAATAAAACTACCTTATGACCCAGTATTTTCACTTCTGGGTATTTATCTGAAAAAATCCAAAACATTAATCAAAAAGATACTTGCACCTCTATGTTCACTGCAGTCTATTTATAATAGTCAAGATACCTAAGTGCCCATCAATAGACTGGATAAAGTTGAAGTGGTACATATATATGATGGAATATTACTCAGCCATAAACAAGAATGAAATTTTGCCATTTGTGACATGATGGATAAATCTAGAGTGTATTATACTAAGTGAAATAAATCAAAGAAAGACTAATACCATATAATGTCACTTATATGTGGAATCAAAACAAAACAAAACAAATAAACAAACAAAACAGAAACAAACTCATAGATACAGAGAACAAACTGATGGTTGCCAGATTGGGCAGTGGGTGGGGAGCTGGGTGAAAAAAGTGAAGGGATTAAGAAGTACAAACTGGCAATTACAAAATAGTCACGGGGATACAGCTTAGGGAATTAGGCAATAATATTGTAATAACTACATATGATGTCAGTTGGATGCATGACTTAGTGGCATCGCTTTGTAAGTTATATAATTATGTACACCTGAAACAAACATAACATCGAAAGTCAACTATAATTGACAAAAAAATATATTGTTTCTAATAGCAAGTATAGAGAAGAATCTAAAAGTCCCAAAAGGAGGAAGCAGATGAGTATAATCATATGATATGGTATGTCCATTTTCAAAGTCTGTGTAACTATTACAAATGATGTTCTAGAAATATATTTATTTACATGGTGGATCACATCATGTGGCAGACACAGAGATGTGAGGAAGGGTTGTGGACCTCCTCCAGCTGACAGCTACATCCGGATTGGCCTCTGTTGTAGAGAGCCTCTGGAACATAGATAGGCCTATGACCCAGCTTTGATCATGCAGATAAAGACAATACCCTAAAGGATGAAAGAGCAAAAAAGATACAGGAGCCTTCATATTTGAATGATCATGCAGCGCACAGAGGCCCCCCCTCCACCCCGCTACCTCTGCCTAGCTGGTCTGGTCCACCACCTTGGAGAAATCAATTTCTATCTTCTTAAAGTCTCTGTATTTTGAAGTATATTTGTTATAGCCGTGTTGCCTTTTACCATAGCTAATATAGTTGTCTGCATTGCAAATCAGGAGATATCACATAAAAATACTAATTTCTGTTGAAAAATCTGGTAATGTAGCAACACTGGACCTGTATTTTTGTAAGATAATCTTCCAGGGGTGAATGGTGACTGCCCCTCAGAAGGACCACGTGATGTTTAGCTCACTATAGTCCTGCCTGGTCCACTTCTTTCTTTCATGGTATCTGCCTAACTTCTGAGAAATTTGTACCCTCAGCATTAAAGGCACTTTTACCAATCCATTCTCCTGATCCAAAGATTTCGCTCCCTCCCCAGTGACAGCAAGATTTTTCAGTATGAGAAGCACCACATTCTCACCCCATCTATTAGTTGCCCCTTCACTCCTGTACTCTCAAAGTCTCATCTCCATGTCTTTGCTCATGCTGGTCCTCCTGCCCAGAAAAACCAGCCTCCTCTCCACTCCTGTAAAGCGCCCCTGTATATCTCCTCAGTGCCCAGTGACCTTGTCTTTTTCTATACTGCTAGGATGCAAATTAATTGTCTGTGCTTCTCAAAGGATCATAGAATTTCAGAGGTAGAAAGAACCATAAGGAAAGGAGATAGAGATGTAAAATAAGTATTTGAAATGAAATGACAAAACTAGTAAATGGCTAGTTTCTGGAGGGAAAACTTAGACTCACCAACACCTAGCCCTTCTCACTCCATCTCATTCATGAACTTTTCCAAAACAGTTTCATAAAAAAATTTTTTTTATCACAACATATCATAGAAAGTCAGTTTCACATTATAACTCTGTACATGTACATACACATAAAGTTCACAAAACATGAAATATACTGATATTTTCTAGTCTATTCTATTTTTTTAATGCTGTCCTTGAATTATTTCTATGACCCATTAAATAGTTTACAACCTACAGTTTGAAAAACAGCCTCCTCCATCATTTCTTCTTGTCTGGAACTCTGCTTGTCTCCGATCCAGGGTCAGCCACTTAAGGAGCTCTGAGGCCTTGGGAAATAACTTTACTTCTTTGAGTATCAATGTTCTCATCTATAATATGAGATACTAATACTTACTTTACTAGGTTGTTGTAAGGATTCGAGATAATATATAAAAAAATTTTAGCACAGTGCCTCTTACATAACATAGTAAGTGGTCAATTTTGTTGTCAGCTAAATTTGTTGTCAGCTTTTCTTTACATTTTTGTATCGTATTCTTAAACTACGTAGCAATTTCTTTAGAATGTCACAATACCCAGAAAGCTGCTGTGCACCTGATAGGGTCTCAGTATGTGCATCAGGGACAGTGTCCTGTCACCTCCTGGATTCCTGCCTTGAATACTCAACTTCAGGAGTCAGTGATAGAATCCAAATGGGAATGGGGGAGGCAGGATGGTGAGAGAGTGTGAGAAGGGAGGAAAGAGAAGGCCGAGTTTTCCCTCCTCCAAAGGCTATGAGCACCAACTATTTCACCCTCCCAAGCACAGCTTCAGATGCTGTCAGAAACACAAAGAGTCTTCTAGGTGAGCAGAACAGAACTCCTTATATGGGGTCCAAAGGGAACATTACCTGGCAGCAGCAAAAAGGATAGGTTAGAACAATGGTATTCAGTTTGGGGAAGGGCAGTTTTGGGGAGGGCAGATTTTAAAAATTACACACAAACACATACACATGTGTGCATGCACTAACACACAGAGACACACACACATATACACTGAGTTAGTTGGTAAGAATAATAGTATAATACGGTGTGACAGCACCATTTATAGAGGAAGAAGCTAGTCCTCAGAGTTGTTCACTGAAGGTCTCAAGTTCACCCAGATCTAGGCCAGAAACAGAATTCTCTTCTCAGCCAATACCTTTCACTCTGTGCCACAGCCAGCTGCATACTTCCAAAATGCCCTCAGATGCCCACTCTGCCTCCATCTCCTGGATATAGGCAGGTTACATATTGGTTTTGAAAAGCCATAGGCATTTAACCTTCTTTTCTTATTTTTTATAAGAACCAATGTTGTTTTCTGATTAATTTTTGTTTTTTAAATCCCTGGGGAAAGTAACATGGACTACATTCGATTCTGCAAATATCATCACTCTACTGGCCTCTTCACAAGCAGCCCCAAACCATCTTTTCTGAAGACACTGCAGTGGCCATATAAAAACAGCCTCTCTTCCTATTCTCACATTTGCCTCATTTGATTCCGGAAGTCAGAAAATAACTGCTGAACCATTAAAATACTGTCAAATTACTGATTGATGAGAAACCAAGTAATTTCACTGGCAGCCTGCACTGCTGGTTCCCCACCCAGCCTAGAGAAATGCAGAACAGTTAGGTCATGAAGTGCAGGCCAGACACACTAACTCGTTCTGCACAACAAAAGAATTTCCCATATACAGGAGGCCAAACAACAGCTCAGGCTCCGAGTTTCTCAGCTTTGTCAGTTTAAGTTAGTATTTTAACACAATTTTAATAGGTAGTGATTTTATTTTGTATCTAATTAAATCAACGGAGCATGAAAATAGACATCAGAATCTGGAAGATAATGAGTCTGTTAACTTTGCTGCCAGCGTAGCTGAGCGAGGTACAGTACTTAAGCCAGAAGAATAGACTGCTTCAGAAGAGGCTTTTATTAGCTTCATTAGAGTGGTCATCAAATGAATGATTTCATAGTAAATCTAATTAACCAAGGAATGTGCAGGAGTGCATCTTCTTCCTGCTAATTGGGCATCTAGACACAAGGCATATTAGCTACCTTAGAAATTTAGCACACAGATAAATTTGATAGATTCTTCAGGGAAAAGTGTTTTATGCAAGGGGATTATATAGAACAATTTTGAACAACACAAGATCAAACTTACCAGCCTCTGGGTTCTGATGGTGGACTGAGGAACTGAGGACACGCATCTTTTTCCCCAACCCCAGGAAAGGCAGCATCTGAGACAGAAATTTTGAGGAATCTCTGAGGGAAAAAGAGCAGAGATAAAGTCAGTGCTAGATAATAGACATAAGTGTAGGGTGCAGGTCTGCCTCAGGGAGTCCTGGGGAAGCTACAGGTTCTGCCAAATACAAAGGTCTGTCCTGGGGCATGTTGTCTGATTGCAAAGAAGTCACTGAGGAGTCAGGGTTCTCAGCAACACCCTCTCAGACAGAACCACAGCGAACGGTCCACAGCGAAGCACTCTACCCCAGGATGAAACCTCCTCATGATAGCCAATGTGGGTCTCCCAAGGCCAACTGCCTGACTTGACTTGTCCATGCACCTATAAGGCTTTTCAACATGCCCCACTCACTTAAAGGAGAGCACAAGGCTCCTGCTTCAGGAAAACTCAGACCTATATACCTGAAAAGGAAACTCATGTCAGCTACCGGATGATGTGAAAAATAGTCAATCAGAAAAAAGAAGAGATCAATTAAAAATACGATCACCACTATAAAAATATAGAAGGAATAGTGGCAAAGACTAAAAAGCAAGTTTTATTTTAAAGGCAGAGTCAAAATCTCCCAGAATATATACAGTAAAAAGCAAAGACATAGAAAATACGAGAGAAAAGTAGAGAAAGAGAATATATTCAGACAGTGTGACATGTATCTCATAGTACATTCTAGTACAAATGTACAGTCATACCTGAAGAGAAGAAATAATCAAAATGATAATAAAACAAGAAGCCCCTGAACTGAAGAAAGATGTGAATTTTCAGACCGAAAAG
>NW_011888878.1:6041564-6044572 GCF_000151845.1 Pteropus vampyrus
CTGCCTGACTTGACTTGTCCATGCACCTATAAGGCTTTTCAACATGCCCCACTCACTTAAAGGAGAGCACAAGGCTCCTGCTTCAGGAAAACTCAGACCTATATACCTGAAAAGGAAACTCATGTCAGCTACCGGATGATGTGAAAAATAGTCAATCAGAAAAAAGAAGAGATCAATTAAAAATACGATCACCACTATAAAAATATAGAAGGAATAGTGGCAAAGACTAAAAAGCAAGTTTTATTTTAAAGGCAGAGTCAAAATCTCCCAGAATATATACAGTAAAAAGCAAAGACATAGAAAATACGAGAGAAAAGTAGAGAAAGAGAATATATTCAGACAGTGTGACATGTATCTCATAGTACATTCTAGTACAAATGTACAGTCATACCTGAAGAGAAGAAATAATCAAAATGATAATAAAACAAGAAGCCCCTGAACTGAAGAAAGATGTGAATTTTCAGACCGAAAAGGGTCACCACATTCCATACAAGATCAAAGTAGAAGACTCTCATCTAGACATATTCTGCTAACATTTCCTGACTCCAAGGGTAAAGAGAAAATCCTAAAAAATTCCAGAAAAAAAAATCTGATTACTGAAAAGAAACAGAAATCAAGGTTCTCTTAAGCAACACTGGATTCTAAAACATCATGCAATAGTCTAATGAAAAATTATTTTTTACCAAGAATTTTATGCCCTGGCAAATTAAGTCAAATATTAAAGTAAAATAAAAATACTTTCAGTCTAACAAGTACTAAAAGATTTATCCCCCACATACTCTGTATGAAAGAACTAAACAAGCAAAATTAAATGAAACAAAATAAATCTATGTTATGTTGTAAGAGTGGCCACTGAATATGATTTCACAGAAGTGAAATATACTGGAAGAACTTAAGGGAAATCCATTAGAATGAGATACTGAAAAAATTCTTTGATGAGCAAAGTGTTTTTTAAAAAAAAGTATTACGTTTTCTAATACAGGGTTCAAATCATAGCTGACTCTACAATGACCAATACCTACCTAATAACATTATTGTAAATGCTGTTAATTGGTTTTCAATATTTTAGAATTAACCTGAAGACAAGACAGAAGACTTAATTGTAGTTACACGAAGTGTGACATTATAACTCTAACGACCATTAACTGGGAGGTGGAGAAAGAGATGGAAGAAAAGATATAAGAAGAGATGGAAGAAAGAGAGTAAATGGGTAATATCTAGGGATTCTCACTGCCGATAGAGGCAACCACTTGAAGAATTAGTCAAAATTACAGGCAACAGGTACCAATGTGGAGAGTGGGAAGGGAGCAGTTGAGTAAGCTAAAGTCCTTTCTTGATAGATGGAAGTTAAAAGATTCTATTTAAAGATGATATATCAAGAAATAGAGGTGCAAGCATATTACATAAAGTTATAATGTTAAGTGTCAGAAGAATTTATGACAGAAACTATTGATAGTAGTTGTCTCTGAGGATAGGCTCTGATAGTTAAAGAAGATTTGAAATTTCACTTTCTACTCTTCTATGTGTTTGAAATTTATTATTAGGCTTTTGTTTTTTATGGAATCTTTAAAATAAAAGAAGAATTTTCACATTGATCACATTGTAGTCTTCACCAATGTTTTTCAAATTCAGTTAGTAGGAGCATACTAATTTGAATGACTTCATGGCCTTCAGCAGATTTCAAAATCCACTTGTCTTTAAAGAACTTTATTTAGCTGGACATTAAAGATTAAAGTGAAATGCTTAGAAATGCTTAGAAATTTTTTTCTCTTAAGAGGTAAAATGAGTAGCTGTCTGTATGAGAACTATGAAAACATACACATACACACAAATACACACTTTTAGGCTAATTTATAAGCATATGGCTCCAAAACTATTCCTGTTGCCCTGAAATATGCCAGTATTAAGGGAAAAGGTAAGCTCTTCAGAAACTCAATAATGATGATTATATAGGAATCTATGTATATCCTTTTGAGGTCAGAGAGCAAGGAGAAGCCCTAAGGAAATTCTAAACCCCTGTGGATTCTGGGATCTTAGCAAACAACATTGGAAGCCCTCTTTCCGTGTTTCTTTTTGATGAAATCACTGGAAACTGTTTCTTTCTTAGTATCTCCACTATAACTCTAGCATCTTTGTGGAATAGCAATAAAAATGTATTGTCTTGCTATTACAAACAAGCTCTTTCTCTCTGTGATGTCACTTTCAAAGCCTTTAAAAACTCAGCCCTGGGGAGAGGGGGAAAAAAAATGGCTTAGATGATAGAGGCTTTGTCATTCCTCTGGCAACTAAATCAAAATCGTGATGGAAACAAGGAGCAGCAGCAAGGAAAAATCACCTGAGATCTTGATGAACAAGCCATACTAATAGGGAGAAATCCAAGAAATTACCTTGCAACAGCAGAAGGTAGGACGGGGCGAGGACGCAGGGCTGCCCGATCTCGAGTGGCTGAATGAGACAGAGGCTGCGGCAGCAGCAGCGGCACAAGCCTCTTAACCTGGCGGTGTCCACAAGCATATTGTCACAGTGACAAACCTGCTCACTCTGAGCACCAGTGCCAATTCAGCTGTGTGCAGGGGGCACCAGGAACTTATAGGGAGACATTGTCAGAGTGAGAGCCAAGGCAAGACTTGCTCTGTACAAAAGTGCTGGCGGTATCCATTGTTTCCTGTTGAGCCCTCACTCATCCAGTGCGCAGACACAGCACTGCCATAGCTCCGACGTCATCAAACTAGATAACAGATCGCTCCGCCCAGAAGATTCCCTGAAACCCCACCTCCCCCAACTCCCCGCCCCACCCAAGCCACATCCTGGTGTATCCTCAACGAGTCAGGTGCTCCTTGCTGAGCAGCGCCTAGACTCACACTGGAGGCAGCTGGCCTGGGTTTCTGGTGTGGCCTTTTTGAGGCAACTATAAGCACAGGATCTGTGGATTGCTTGCTGAATCTTAACAGGTGGTCCCGGGGGCACAGAGGCTTGGGCTAAGTTTGGCCTGTAGCTGAACCCCGCTC
>NW_011888878.1:6045462-6151316 GCF_000151845.1 Pteropus vampyrus
AACTGGTATTTAAATGGTATTTAAATCAGACAGAGAAAGATAAACACTGTATGATTTCAGTTACATGCAGAATCTAAGGAATAAAAGGAACTAATCGAAAACAGACTCACAAATATAGTGGACAATTTGGTGACAGACAGAGGGAAGGGTGGCCTGGGGGACTGGGAGAATGGGGTGAAGGGTTAAAGAAGTACAAATTAGTAGCTGATGGATGGTCACGGGGATGGGGAGCATGGTATAGGGAATGCAGTTAGCATTAACACATTAGCTAGGTGGAGGGTCAGAAGAAGAAGGGAGCAATTGGAGGGATGATTTTATGAACTAAACAGATGTCTAACCAATGTATTGTATACTTGAAACTAATTTAAATAAATAAATAAACTCAGCCCTGGAACATAACTCCTGGCCCAAAAGCTGAAGGCATATCCACTGCCCAGACACATGTGATTCAGATCATCTGCCTGCGAATTTTTTTTAATTTTGATAATTCTCTTGATGGTATATATGCATGTGGAGCGAGACCAATTCAATGTTACAACTGCTGTTAGAAAAATATGGTTTGCCTTTTAGTTGAAAGTGAAGGAAAACATCTGCCTGTCTGTCCTCTACAGTGATTACACGACAAAGTGTAGCCCCAGTGGTGGTTCCAGAGTTCTAGTTTCAATTGTCTAAAACCAAAATGGACACGAAAAATCTTCATGGGAATACCTAACATTTATAGCACGTTTATTCTGCAACTGTTCCACATGCTCTCCATGAATATGTTACTCAATATTCACATGACCCTGTGAAATAGATGTCATTATTAGTGTCCCCATCTTTTAGAAGAGATAACTGAGAAATTGAGAGAAGTAACTTACTTGAGGTCGCAGAGCTAAAAAGAAGTGGAGCTGAGATTTGAACCAGGCAATTATCTTCCTCCTTTAGCTATGCTTCCTCCAAAGCAAGACTTTCATTCTCTCAACATTTTTAAGTGCAAATAGTTTTGAGAATCATAATTTGTGCCAGAAGGGGTTGTACAGATTAGGTTGATTTTTACAATAATGCCCACCCTCTTCTCCATGATTCACAGCCCCTGGTTCCACGTCTCTCTGCAATGTTAATTCAATGCTCCCATCTAGAGAAGGAGTCCCTCTCCCTTGTATCTGGACTAACCGTATCTGGACTAACCGTATCTGGACTGACCTTATCTGTGCCTTTCACCAAGAGAATTCAATGGAAGTAAAGTTGTAGAATTTCAGAGCCTAAGCCTTAAGAGGTCTTGCTGCTTCCAGCATTGTCGTCTCCAAAGACCCTGTGATCACCACAACAAGAAGTCCAGGATGAAACATCACATGGGAAGAGAGGCTAGTGTCCCAAATGTCCCATCTGAGCCCAGTCTCCGACAGACGCACCAGTCAAGTGCTGTTCATGAGTGCATATGGGTGAGACCAGCAAACAACAGCTCAGTCAACTCACAGCCCTGAGAAACTGTCATTGTAGGCCTCAGAAGCCCACACTTGCTACAGTCACTGTCCTGGGCTGCTCAGCCAGCAAAGCTGGACAGACCTGACCTGGGGTGGGCGTGGTCAGGGGACACTGGATGAGAAGGGGAAGAAAAGGAGAAAAGTAGAGAAAGATATGAATCCAGCGAGGGCTCCTGAAAGAACTCTTGCTTCCACCCTGTTTCAGTTGGGCTCTCTGCAACTGCAGGCCAAGAAGAGAGAAGATGAAGGATTATTGGGGGTCTTGGAGAAGTTCAGCCCCTCCCCTTCAAGACTGGGATTGGCTATGCTGCTGCCCCTGGATCTCTCTCCCTGGGGCCATGGCAGGAGATATCTCCCAGTTCTGGCCACCTCCATCCTCTCCCCTCTCCAAACTGCCACCATAATGGTATAGAAGGAACAGCCCCAAAACTCAAATACAGTGTCCCCTTTTCCTACAAAAAGGTGACAAGATCCTGTGGTCTCCGCCAGCTATTCACACAACACCTTTGAGATTTTTTTTACCCATAGCCACGGACACTTGTACTACCATTGCTTAGTGTTTTTGTTTTTTTGTTTGTTTGTTTGTTTTTTAATGACTCACTTCCTGACTTAAATAAATGTATTCTCATTCTAAGCAATAATACCTATGACGCTGTGGGTTTGATTTACTGTTTATAGTTTTTCCCAATATCATTAAAATAATTGCATAACTGAAAATTGTAAATGTTCCTTCCTTGTGTACCACCTGAAATCATCCCATTGACTATGTTTTACTCTGAAGCCATATTGAGAATGTGTTAGAATATGTGGGTTGCAAGAAACAGGAACTGAGTCTGACTGCTCTAAATGAAAAGAGAGCAGTTTCACAGGCCAGAAAGAAAAGTAGAAGTCCCAGGCTGACAAAGAACATAACCAGTAAATAGGTCTGGTCAGGGAGATGGGGGTGCCCAAGTGACAGGGCTCCATCCCCATCCAGGCACAGCCATTAGAGTGAATGACAGCCAAGCATTTTTGGTCTCTAAGTCACTCTATGATTCACATTCCAAGTAGGAAATTCCCACTGGTCTTCTTGGGACCTTTGCCCACCTCGTAGCTACTGGCCAAAAGGTGCAATTATAGAATGGATGTTGCACCATCAAAAGAACACTGTCAACTCTTCTTTCCTTCTTAACAGAAAATTGCCTCTGCAACAATATTCATTGGTAGGGTATTTCACCAACTTCACATTGAAGGTAGAAATAATTTTGTGTCTTTTGGGCAGATTTGGTTCTTTTGGGGATTTTTATGTTTTTGATTTGTTTGATGTTAGAGCTTTTTAGGAAAAAGGGTGCGCAATAAAGAGAATTAATAGCACTATAATTATCCAGCTTTTAAAAATAAATCCTATTTAAATAGATTAAAAGTACTTTAATTATAATAATCTACTGATTACCTGGGCCTAAAAGAAATCCTTTCAGGTCCGTATTCTAAGACCAGCTGGGCTCCATCTAGTTCAACTAGAAAGCTCAGAGCCCAATTTTGGCCCACCGACAGTAATCGATAGAGTGCGCTTTTCAGCCTTATTTCATTTTATATATCTATGCTTGTTTTTCTTTTTCCATCACTCCTTCCTAAACACCTTCTTTCTTTTATGGGATATTGTTTGTTTCTTTATATCCTTGAAAGGTACCTTAAGTATGATGCATAACTAGTTGAGAGATGTAGATGATGATGGTGATGATGAAGATTCACATAGATACACACACATAACAGGATGTTAAAATGGACCTCTTTCAGTCTCAGTTTTGGCCAAAGCTCATATGGCCAAGAACAAATCAATAGGTGTCAAGTACTCCCATATTTCACAGGTTGGTACTAGACCACTCATGCAAGACTTGCAAAAGAGGGGCTCAAAAATTGCAATCATTAACCTGTTACCGCCTTGAGGATTGAGGTTGAGAGGTTATGGAGAAAGCTATCAGTGAAATGAAAAAATGCCCTCTCCCCACTTCTCTGGGGAGAAATTGGAGGAGAGGGTGCAAGAGGGGAAAATAAGTGGTTTTTTTTTTTTTTTTAATGAGTCCTCAGGATTCCTATTCTTTTAACATACCAGTTCCACAAAACTCACAGTCTTAACACAAAGAGTTGAGATCATAGGAATCAATTCTTGACATAGCGTTGGTTTCAGCATTCCTGGATGCAGGTCTACATGATGGCCATGAGAAATCTATCACTGGACTAAATAAAAGCTCTTATTTGAGATTAGACCATAGAATTTTTCTAAGCTGAGCAAAATGCCACTCCTCCTAGATGCCTACATTCTCCTGAGGGGTCTTTGGATTTTGTTTCCTTGATCTGTGAGCTTTTCAAGTTTTCCCTCATTTTGCATTTGCCAGTGCTGGTATTTTGAGACTAAGGACTGAACAGCAACTTCTCCTTCCTCAGAAAATGAGTTGACAAGGCCACTGGCCTGTGGCTGTCAGGGATGTGCAGAGTCTGAGGAGGGAATGGGTAATAAATAGAGCACCAGAATGGTGGTGGGCTCAGGCCGCAGGCACATCTCAAGATGTAAACCTCAGGAAAAACTGTGAAATATCTTTATCATACTTTCAAAACAGAAACCCAGTGACGGTTTTCTCCACAAGCTAGGACGTTAAACAGCCCTGCTGCTTCATGAAATGTAGTAGCTAAATGTAGTGCTCTCACAAGGAACCAACCCACTTCACCTAATTGGTGAACACTTCAAGACTGAGTCTTTCTACGTCACCATAATGATAGGTTGTACTGAATGTTCAACACGTTAATAGGTGCAGTAGGAAGAATGGATTGTGCAGTTTAAAGCAAGTGGTATGAAATTCTAGCAGATCAATGCACTCTGGGTTAAGTGTTTTATTACAATTACAGGAAAACTAAGATTCAAGTAATGGGCTCAAAATAAACTCTTAGTTTTCTGAGGTTATAGCTTTAGAATATTATCTTTTCTGAAAAATCTAAAACACAGCAAATGAGATTCTTTTTTTAATTCAAATTGGTTATTTTTCATTCACTTCTGGGATTATATCCTTGAGCTAGTAAAATGAGAAATCAAGACACCCCAGGGCTCCTTATTAATTATATATGCCAATTATTTCCCAATGGCCCCATATAAAACACTGCTGACAATAAATATTTTGAGAATATTTATTGTCTGAGAGAGAAATATATTAATTTTAAATTTATGGTTGGAGGTAAGCTTCTTACCCTTTTTATTATTTTCCAGAAATTTCCCAAAGATAAATGTTGAAGAGGAGCTTTTCCGAAAGAATTTTTTTAAATGAGTTATCAACTCGATAAAGAAGTGGGCAAAAGATGTGAACACACATTTCACCAGCAACTAAATCCTTTTCCTATGTTTGAAAATTTCCTCAACATGAGTCCATCCTACTAGAGAAACTGGAAGGGGCAAACACTCACATTCCCAGACTCTGTATCGAGGGCCCAAGCCTGTGACCTCAGCTCAGCTAAACAGGCATGCAGAGTCAGGAGAGACGAGAATCCAGTCTGACAGAGGCAGCTGTGGGTCTTTGGGGTCTGTGCCATTTGCACCTCTCTTTCCACCCATTCTTTGAGCCTGGCTCACTCGTCTTTCTGGTGATTCTGGGAGATGCCCAGTAACACTTTTTCTCCTCAATCAGCACTAGTCACTTTCTGTTGCATTCAACTAAGAACCCTGACTCATTAAGTATTGAATCAAGAATATGAGAGCACTGTTCAGACAAAATGCTAGACCTCAAATGTGCCTCAGTTTCCCACCTAAAACATGGAGCTGCTAACACCAGCCTCCGTTTCACTGAATTCTTGAAAAATAACTTGCAAAAATACAGAAGTTCTTCAGAATTAAGTGACATGGACAAAACAAATATGTATATCTGTTTTTGAACCAGGTATTTTACTAAAAACAATAGAGATTTCAAAGCCAGAGGAGAAGAAAAGACTCCATGTGGAAATATTGTTCTATGTCCGTGTTCCATTTCTTTTAGGCAGAAGTTGAAAATCCAGCCCACACAACAGCCTGAGTGGATTTCAGAATTTATGGAGTCATCTAGAAGAGTTTTTTAACAGACTCAACAATGCTACCTAAAGCTTTGAAAAGCATACTACTTAGCCATAATTCATTCCACCTGTGTCACAGCTTCCGTGTGTTTCTCTGCCCTGTATCTTTTTTAAGCTACTGAGACAAATACAGGACTGCTGTCTTTTAAAAACTCATCTGTTCGAGCCTTTTTCTTACCAGCTGTAAGCCCTAATCATAGCATCTGAGGTACAGGCTAGGGAAGTGGTAATTATGTCACGAAGAATGAGCCCAGAGAAGAAAAAGCAGCAAATATGAGGAAGCCCTGAACGTCAGAGGCCCATTCTTAGAAGAAAAGGTCATTTACAAATTGAATGCAGTGCATCTGGAGAATATTCCTTCATTAAGACTTTCTTTTTAATTCTATAAGGTCAAGGTACCCACAGCATTCAGAGAATATCACACACTTTCGTTTGCGAATCCACCCAGTGACACTGTGTCCCCTCTCACAGCAAAGGTATTGGAGATGAACAGAGACCGTGAACCGAGACCGCCCCTGGGCTGACACCACTGGGAAGGAATGGGGCCCCCAGGAACTTCGGGGCATTAAACCAGAACAAGCTGCTTGAACTGAGCTAATGTTTTCCTGCCGGTGTCAATGGCTTGGAAAGTCAATTCCATTCTGCTGAGTCTTTTTCATCAGTTCTGATACACTGAACCCATCTTCTTTTCACACCTGCAGCTTAGAGAAAATTCTGTGAATCAGTATGTCACCAGTCCACCCTTGGCTTGTCTCCAACAGGCACAGATATGGTTGTGGCCAGTCTCAGGCAAACATAGAGATTCCTTGTAGAGGAGAGAGCTACCAAAAGAGTGTCAATGTCTGGGTGCATATAAGACAGACCTATAGACTTCCCGCTGTTTCCATAGAACCAGACACCTCTCACAGGGCCCAGAAGGCAGAGAGAAAACGGCTCTTCCCTGAAAGTGGAGTTGGGTCACCCTTGCACACTCCTGGAGGGAGTGCCCAACGTACAGACAAACTCTCTTAGCACTTGTAGAATCAAGGGAAGAAGGACAGGCCAGGTGAGGAGGTGATCTCTCCCTGCAGCACAGAAATGACCAATCAGACATGGTTCCCTCAGTTTAGCCTCAAGGCTGCACAGGGGGGCTGGGGTGTCCCAGCTCCTAGGGTAGGGAACGTTGGGTGCTCCAGGTTTGCCCTCAGCCTGTCATATCCCTCCCCCAGAGCATCATAAAAGGTCTCCACACAACCAAGATGGGCACTTCTTTTGCATGGTTTCAATATGTGTGCAGCCCCCTGAACTTCGGCTACTGCAAGTTCAAATGGCTTCATTCTCCCCAGCCAATGGGGACATGGAGCAGGGCCATGCAATGCCAGACACAACCACAGTGCTCAACACATTCCTATAATTTCCATTCTATACAGTGCACCCACAACCCATTCTACTGGCCACGGCACAAAGAACTGACTCCAGAGTTTAAACTATTGGTGTTAGCATTTTTCAGTATTATTCCTAGACACAACTATAATACCAGCTCTAGCCGCCCTTTCCAATTTTAACATTCTCATACTCTGTGCATCCCAAGTGGCCTCTTTCCTCACAAAGATATTTACCTTAGATATGTGTAACTTCCAGGAGACTAAAATACGATTATAAAGCTATTAGCTAACACAATAACTTTTGGCTCTTCCAAAGAACTCACACAATTAATAAGTTTGTTAGGATATTCATCCTTGCGAATTTATCTCCCTATGCGAGGAGGACTTACAGACTATATCTTGGATCTACCAAGGGACCACAGAAATGACATTTTATTATCCCAACAGATTATGTTCATGATGGAGAAGGAAGAAAAGCTTTTCCTTCAGACTGAAACAGGAGGGAGAAGACCTAGCCTGGGCAAGAAAAGGGTCAGGCTCCTGGATCTCTTCTCATAGGGCTCACTTCTGCCGTTGAGAGGCCAGAAGGTTTATGCTCTCCAGGAACCCAACTCTAAGAGATCACCTGTGAATTTGGAGTTGGTTTAGACACTGGCTCTCATACTGGAGCACCTATCAGAATCACCTGGAGGGCTAATTGAAACATAGATTGCTGGGCCCCACCAGAATTTCTGGTTCTAATTGGTCTGGGATGAGGGCTTAGAATCTGTATTTCAAACCAGTTCCCAAGCTGGGTCACTGTTTTAGGACACTCTAAGGGAGCCAGTGAACACAGGCTCTGATGGATACCCCAGTCCAGCTGCTCTTTGGCCCCCTGACCCTTACTGTGAGCTCCCCATTCTCAGGAGTCTAACCTTCTCTGGATGGGCCCTAGGCCCATTCCCTTTGACACCAGAGCCAAGTGCTGTCCATGTAGCAACTCCCATGCCACAAAGTCAAGTGTCTGCTGGCTCTGCCCCTGTTTTTCCCACTGCCAGGATCAGCTACATAATTTGTGGGGCCCTTGTTCAAAAGTTATTAAGAATTTCAAGTGTAACAATGGAGCATTAAACTAAGCACATTCCTTTCTTCCCAGAGCTTGGTCTCTGGGCCCCCACCATCCAAACCAGAGTTCTGATTCTTTCTCTGCTCAATCCTCTCTCTCTCGTGTCTTCATACAAGAATCCATTCTCCCTCTGCACCATGCTGCACCCCTTTGACTCCACAACTTTGGCCCCTCAAAAAGGAGGTATTGGTATATTTTTGGAGGGAAATTTAAAAATCCATCAAAATTATAAAGTGCAGTGTTTTTAGTACACATTTTTTTGACACAGCAATTCCACTCCAAGGCACTTATTTGTCCTCCAGGGGATAGAGTCCTTGAAGTGCTCTCACAATACTCAAAGGGTACCACTCAGTGACACGTTGTTTGTAATAAAAAAAAAAAAAAGTTAAAACTTAAATATCTGTCAATAGTAGTTAAAGAATAAGGCAGATTTATAGGTAATGACAAGAAAGTATATAGTCAAGTGTACAGCAAGTATAAAAAGCAAGTTGAAAATGTGTGTGTGAGCACATGTGTGCATAAATAGAAAAAAAATTCAGGAAATCTAAAAAACAAATTGTTAGCCATTACCACCAGGAATTTTGACTTTACAATTTTGACTTTATCCACTCTAAATTTAAATTTCGTATTAATTCTTTTATTATTTCTGAATATATGTAGAACTAAAACATACTTAATAAACCCCCCACCCCACCCCCATCCCTCCAGTGAAACTGTTTTCAACCAGAAACCTTGACCACCAGTAAGGGCTGCTCCCTCCAGCCATCCCTATTCTTTCCAGCTCTGTCCCTTCCACACTGTTGTGTCCCATTCCTGTCTCCACCCCTGTTGTCGTGAAGCCTCTCAGGTATTTGATCTAAGTGAGACTACAGCTGAATCTCCTGCATCTAAATATGTTCAGTTTGCCCAAAAAATAGGCCCCTGTGAAAGCCCAATAAAAATATTGAAAGAAGCATTTATGAAATGTCTTATAGATCTATTGCCTTATTCAGTTTTCACTCTAAGGTAATGGATGCCTTCTTATTTTTACATTGGATTTTAGATATGCAACAAGACCCCTACCCAATACCTCAAAGTCAAAAGTGTCTCAGGTATATCCCACATTGAATTTTTATGGGCCTCCAGCCCACTAAGGGCCTCTAGCCTACCCATCTCTTGAGGCACGAAACCATTCATTCCTTTCTCACACTCAATTTGGAATAATAGTTAGTCCTCCAATGGATAGGTTCCTTGAAGTTCTCTCACAGTTCTCAAAGGGTGAGGTGTTAGGGTAATGAATGCTAGTTAACAACAAACTCCCAAATTCCAGTGGCTTAACATAGGTTTAATTCAGCTAAGCCCATTGTGGATTTTCCTCAACGGCAGACAGCTTTCTGCTTGATCATGCAGGGTCCCAGGTGCCTCCATCTTCTGGCTCTATTCTCCTTTGTGTCCTTGGTATTGGAAAGGGAGAGAGCATGGAGGCTACAAGGGAGGTTTTATGGGCCATGCCTGGAAGGGAAGAGTAAAAATCACATTCCTCTGGTCACAGGATTTGGCCTCATAACCTACCTAACTGTATGAGAGACTGAGATGAGTGGTGTGGCAGACAGAATAATGGCCCCCATAAGTGTCCACATCCTCATCCTCAGATACGGGGTTCCATGTTACATGCCAAAAGGGACTTTGCAAATATGATTGGGTTAAGAACCTTGAGAATAGGTGATTGTCCTGGATTCTACAGATGGGCCCAATGTAATCAATATCCTAATAAGAGAAGTGAGAAGGTCCAAGTTAAAAACAGGAGATGTGAAGATGGAGCAAAGGTCAGAGTAATGTGCTTGAAGATGAGGGTAATGTGCTCTGGAAGCTGAAAAAGGCAACGAAACAGATTCTCCCCAGAAGTCCCTGGAAAGAACAAAGCCCTGTCAACACCTTGATTTTAGACTTCTGACCCCCAAAACTGTAAGAGAACAAACCTGTGTTGTTTTAAGCCTCTAAGTTTGTGGCAGTTTGTTACAGCAGCCATAGGACTAATACCAGTGGTCCAGCTATGTGCCAAGGAGGAAAAAGCAACAGAATCTGGTAAATGCTTTCCTCAGCAGATAAACCCGTCCCCGCCTTTCTGTTGCTGCCATCTCTGTTCAAGCTCCTGTGGCCTGTCATTTGGCCCATGGCTTTGGCTGCTCTCCCTCTGATTTTACCTCATGCTAATGTCTTTCCTACTCAGATGCCAGAGTGGTTTTCCCTAAATTGTAGGTCAGATTGCATCACTGCTTCCTCAAAAACTCCGGTAGTTCCTACAGAAGAAAGTTCAAAATTGTCAGCCTGCATTCCAACTCCTCTGTGATGTGGCTCCTATCTGCCTTTTCATCCTTACCCCTCACAAGCTCCTCTCTCCGTGAGGTAGAAATGCTGGGGCAATAAGTGCCCATGAGTAAAGTCAAAAGACGTGGGTTAAAGAGGCCTGTTAAGGTGCTGGTAGTTGGCCTACGGCTTATCCCCTTCCACACTCTCAACTTCCCCTTAGGTACCGCCTCTGTCAAGAAAGAGAAATCCAGGGAAGAGCCTTCCACATGTGAGAAGGGGTCTGAGAAAAGGTGTCTCACATACCAATAAGTATAACCCAAAGGAGCTTGTTCTAAGTCTAAATAATGAAAACGGCAAGCCTCAAATTTTCATTGACCCTCCTGGTTATTGAAGCCAGTTACCTCAGCATGCCAGGCTGGACAGTCATCTCTGCCATCAAGCCACTTCACTGAAGTTTTTGGTATGAAAACTGATCCACCAGCAAGGAGACAAAGGAGCCTTTAAAGATTCCAAGCCCCTGCTTGGAGCTTAACTGCTTCTGAGCCCAATGAAGACAAAGCTCAGTGAAGTCAAAGACAATGTCCACTGTCGACCCCACTGGCCTTTATCAGCTCGGTGCCTATATCCCCTCCCCCATTACTCCCTAGGTAATTCCCAAACTCTGGGCTGTGCCTTCTGGTCTGTATCCCTTTTCCCTAACCCCTGTGGCTTCTAAATAACAAGGGACTGCAAGTCAGTTAATCATGTAAGATCATAGACTTATAGAATTTTAAAATACATGTATAATTTGGGGAAAAGTTTGGAAAGGGGGGAAGACAGAGAAAAATCGCCCATACCTCTACTAACCTACTGCTTGCTATCACTTTGATATATTTCACTGAAAACATTTTGGTATGTATATTTTAACATAATGTCTTAAACACAATTTTGTATCTGGCTGCATAGTCCTCTCAGGCATCATTTAATGGCCTCATAATATTCCTTCCAATAAATTCCCTGCAAACTATCAAACTGATCCCCTATTTTTAGATATTTGAGCTATGTCTAATTTTTTTATAGTTTGCAAATAAAACTTTGATGAATGCATCTTTTTCCATTTTTAAAAAATTATTTCCTTAGACCAGATTTCTAAAAGTGAGATTTCTAGATCAAGATGTATGAAACTATAAAGGGCAGTATACATTTTGTCAAACTGCATTTTAAAAAGTTGTACTAATTTAAAGTGAACAAAGGAAAAGACTATCAGTTATTGAAATGTTTTTATTTCATGTAAATATATAAGAATCATTTCAAATATATTTTTGCTATTTTAATTGGCAAAGAAAAAAAAAAACAGGATTTCGGACTTGGAAGGAAACTCTCATCCAGTAGTTTCCAAACTTGGCTGCACATCAGAATTACCTGAGGAGTCTTTTAACAATATGAGTTCCACTAACACCTGAGAAATGGCTGTTTTACATCTGGAGTAAAAAATGTACAAAATGAGCCTGGAGAGTTTTGGCATTTCAGAAAACAAGGAAGCTGTTAAAGATCAATGGCATGTGTCAACATAACTCAGGTGCCAACTTGAAGCAGCTCCCACTGGCCAAAGAGAGGAATTCTAAGGATAAGAATTGCAACGGATCAAAGCACATCAAACATGCCAAAACCTATAAGGTTATAATGATACTAAAAATAATAATAAAACTTCAGTGGTCACCTTGGAGGATGGTAGTAATATCCCAGCATCAAAATGATTCTGAAAACTTAAGGTAGCATTTAGGTTCCATTTCTTTTCTGAACTTTACTGTGGAATAAGCAAATAGTAGATGAGGGGAAGTTTCTCTGTATTACCTCAGCTAATAAGTGACAAAGGAATGATAAATTTAGGATATCACCATTGACCATAATGAATTAATGGACACAGGCAATATTCAATGGCTACTAATGTCACAAAAAGAGACAACCAGACATTAATGTGCCCCTAATGAAAGAGCACACCACCTCTTATGAAGTATTCTTGCCAAAATTTTTGAACCTAAGTCATATCAATCCTCTAGATCAAATTACTGCTTTACAAAATCTAGACTACATAGGAAAGTTATCAGAACAAACAACCCAGTTTCTTCAAAAAAATGTTTAAAGGGAAAAAAATTGACGGACACCAATGAATTAAAAGTTACTTTAGAGCTATATTAATCAATCATAACGAATGATCCTTATTTGGATTTTAATTTAAACAAAAAAATCATCTTTTTATAAGACAATTGTGGATTTGTGGACAGGATTTTTCTTATATTAAGGGATCACTGTTATTTTTTTCTGGTGTATAATGATATTGTGGATATTTTCAACATCTTTATATTATAGAAAAACATACTAAAATATGTACAATTAATAATATATCTGGGATTTATACAGATTAAAGAGGTCATGAAGGAATAATTGTTGAAGCTGGGTGGTATTTCAAGGGGGTTCATTATATGAATTCTTCTCACTTTGTATGTTTGAATTTTCCATAATTCAAAGTAAATTTAATTTTTACATCAATTTTTTCACATAATTTAGGTACTAGGCCCCACTCCCACCTTCTGAATTAGGATCTCAAAGGTAATGAGTTCTGAGAGCTCCCATGTGATTCTGATGTTGCTGGTCTGTGTACTGCTTGTCTAGGAAAGTGATTTGACTCACAAGGAAACTGAGGCACAAGGACAGTACATTTCTGGCCCAATCTCACATACCTAGTTCATGAAAGAACCTAGGTTACCAGACTCTGGCCTATGGTTCTTTTCAAGATAATAGGCAGCCTCTTGAATGTGAATGTCCTAGCTCTTGAATGTATTCCCCTTAAGTAACATGATGCTTTAACCTAGTTTAAATGCGTGTGTCTAGAAGGTGCTCTGGAAGTTGTCTAGACTCTTCCAGTTTTCTGAAATCATAGTCCCATGAGGCTACCTGATCTATGAGGACCTGCGTCTATTATAGCAAAGGAGGGGGACTTTTGAGCCACACCCGCATACAGAAACTCAACCTTAAAACCTCCGATGTTATTTCCAAACGAGATTATAAGTGGAGATCACAAATCTTCCCCAGCTATCTTCCAGTATTCCCAGCCCAACACTAGCAAAAGCCCCTATATCCTCTACCTCTTTTCTGAATATTCAAATGGCAAGAGACATGTTCAGAAAGGAGGTTGAGGACTGAGGGCATTTTGTTTCTATTGGATTGTGAATCCTGGAAAGAATAGGGGATATTCAATCTAAGGGGTATTAGAATATTGGGGGTGAAGAGTGGTATGGGAGTCTAGGACTTCCCAGGATAACTGACATAACCTGGGAGAAAGGGTTCAGTAAATTCAATCTTGGTGGATTAAAGAAAAATAATCTTTTTAAAAAAGATTAATTAAAGCAACTGTGAAAAGGTATGAGGTAGGAAAGAAGAGGGACCATTGAGAGTCTGTGGTTTTCCCTTGACCACTGTTTAACGTGAGGATCTCTTCTTGATCTTTGGCGATGGAAGAAGAGGCTTAAGAGAGGATGACTCCTAATCTGACCCCTGTTGTTAAAGAGGCAAATCCAAACCAAAAGCACTGGCTCCTCCCTGGCCCAGAAGTTGATGACAAGGAATGGAGGCTTAGGGGAGGTATGTTTCACTCTTCCACCGTGCTACCACATTTGATGTTCAACATTGCTATTCTGCAGCTTAATCAAACACAAGATAGATCTGGAAGATAAGAACCTTAAGGTCCAATTTTTTCATTTGTCAATTCATTATTTGGACTTTTAACATATTTTTAAATTATGTTTCAGGTGTACACTATAATTTGATATCTGTATACACTACAAAATGATCACCCCCAAAAGTCTAGTTATTATCCATCACCATACGCTCCTTTCCCCAACCTCCTACCCCCATCTCCTCTGGTGACCACCTATCCTGTTAGTTTTTGTTTTACTGTGCTCATTTTAGATTCCACATATAAGTGAAATCATATGGTATTTTTCTTTCTCCTTCTGATTTATTTTACTGAGCATTATAAGGTCCATTTTTTTTTTCTATAATTAACTCCTAGTACGGGAGGATCTCGCAGTATTCTATCTTAAGAGTCACTTGGGAGGTAAAAAAAAAAAGTTCCCTCTAACCATGTATCAGGATATAGTAGAAAAATGGAAACCTGTCTAGGTGGTCCCTTGTCTAGAAAAGTAGACACAGCATTTCTTAGATTGATTTTTTATGTACCAGAAATGTCTCCCTTTCCCTCTCTCCTAATCCTCATTCTGTAACACAACCACACCTGTTTCACATACATGAAAAACTAACCTCGTAACATTATACATGAAAAAATTGAAAACAGCTAAAGTTACCCAAACACTTATATTTATGTTATATAATTTCTCTTCTAAATAGTATAAAATCATAACTTTTTAAAAAATTGAGTTACAGTGAATTTATATTGGGAATCTTTGGCCTTTTGCCTCAGCTGTCAAAGGAAATCAGTGTGCATCTAGGGACACGACTACCACTCAAAATGGCTTATGCATTTCTTCAGATGACTAGACCTCATTCATCTCCATAGCCTGCCAAAATCACCTTTGCTTTATAGATTCCAGAAATCTTCCCAGCTGCAAGCAAGTCGTTTCGTCCAATCAGAACTACTTTTTAAAACAGTATGCCACAAACTCCCAATGCTGGCAAATGTGTCGTGAAATACCTATTCTCCAACATTACAGAGTCTAAAACGATTTTGGGAAAGTTGGCAACGCGCATCACATAAGCCATAAAATATTTACAATAATTATAAATTTACATTTAAAATAATTCCACATCTAGGAATAATCTAAAAACTTTTTTAAAGAATGTAAACTAAAATGTAGTGATGTTCATCGCAGCATTATTTACAATAGAAAAAAGTGGAAACCACCCAAATTTTTAACAGGGACTTAGCGAACTATAGTAAATGATTGTAGCCATTAAAGTTATTTTCTAGAAGTTTGTAACTTGGAAAGCTATGTCCATCAAGTGCCCTCTTCCTGGAATCCAAACCTCCAGAAGGACAAAGGCTAAAAAAAGTTAGAGCTGTGATTCTCCCTGGGAGGCCTGGCCAGACTGCCCACTGCTGTGATTCTGGCTCCCTCCACCTGCTGCTGTCTCATATCCTGATTTCTACATTTGGCTTCCCAGCTGCACTGTCAATTCTGAGTCTCCATAGGCTTCCACTGAATTCCTTCTTGCTTAATTTAGTTATAAATGGCCCCTATTATGTCCACCAAAAGACCGTGAGACCCTGACACACCTGACCAACCCATTAATCAGATCACCAGACTGAAAAATAAAGTTGCCCAATCACAGTTTGAAAGAGCTTTCCAAAGTAGGTTCAGTGGAACTTTTAATTTTGAGAAATAAGGTCTCTTGCCTGGGGATACATAGTACACATTCAAGGTTCTGAGAAGTATTGCCACAAAGAAGCCTCGACTTTCCCAACTTACTTGACTTTTTCCAAGTTACACCTATTAACACCCTGCAGTGTAGTAGGTAGTAGAGTGGTGAGAAGCAGTGAACTAAAGATATGAAAGAATACTTATGTAGTCTATACAATTTATAACTTCCCCATATACCAGCCCAGAAGCAACAGGGGTGCTATGTCCTTTCCAGTTAGATCTGTTTAAGCATCAAGTGAATTTAATCTTAAGGTGAACATTTAGCCCCTGTGGGGGGAAAGGTCCAAGAAAATAAGAGGGGGAATCACTTATCGAGTTGTTATGTGCTTAGGACTAGATACTTACATGATCCCAGTTCATCTTCACAGCCAAGAACTTCCTCACTGGTTTCCCTGCTTCTCTTCTTGCCCCCTCTCCCATTTTCTCCGCTCAGTGGCCAGTGATATCTGAAACTACTCCATTTTCTTGTTTAAAACTATTAAGTTCTACTTAACCTCATTTCATGCTACACCTTCCTTTCCTCACTGCACTCGACCAACACTGCTTTCCATTCTCCAACACACCAACACACCCTTAAAACATCCATACTTGCAGCTCCTTTTTCCTGGAGTACTCAGTGTCCTATAGCCAGCTCCACCTTATTACTCAGGTCTTAGCTTAAACATCACTACCATTGTGAGGCCTTCTTGATTACCTTAAGAGGTAACCCTCATCCACTTTCTGTATCACCAGGGGATTTTTTAGTACATTTTACCATATGAAATTATCTTGTTCAATTTTGTCTGGCTCCTCATATTAGTATGTAAATTCCATGACAAAGGATCACCAGACTGTCCTATTCATCATCATATATCCCAGCACCTAGAACAGTGCCTAGTGCATAGATGCTTAACTTATTCATGAACCTTGTAATGTGGATGGCACACCCATGTTGTAGATTAGGAAATGGGATCAAAATGCCTCCTGTTAAGCAACCTGACCAAAGCCTCAAAGCCAAGAAGTGGTTGGAACCCATCCTTTTCAATAGTGGAAGGCTGAAGGGAGTCTCTGGGTCTTTGGAGTCCAGGTATTATGTTGAATCGTTGGTCAAGTCCTGTTAGGCCATAGAATATGAAGAGCTAGGTTTTCAAAGAACCACTCGGCTTTTGTGACCTTTCTGCCTATCAAGATCTATAGCAACTAATCCAGATTTATTAAGATGGTCATGATCAGAAATTCATCTTTAGAAATCGCATTCCACCCAAAATATCCAAAGAGCTCTAAGGTCTTGAGATTTGACAA
The DNA here is from genome assembly GCF_000151845.1 of Pteropus vampyrus. Taxonomy (NCBI): domain Eukaryota; kingdom Metazoa; phylum Chordata; class Mammalia; order Chiroptera; family Pteropodidae; genus Pteropus; species Pteropus vampyrus. The sequence goes on from NW_011888878.1 coordinate 6,062,456, forward strand.
CTAGACTCATTCATACATGAAATTATGGAACTGATTACATCTAATATTTCATGCCCCTGCCCATCTTTCTTCTTACATTAAGCAGTGTTTTGACCAAAGTAATTACAAATTAATCAGAGAGAAATATCATTTTAGCCAAGATCAGATAGTTTATCATATTTATCTTGTCTGCAACACATTCTGCAAGGAAAGAAAGGCTTCAGAGAAAGTGGTGAATGGAAAAAAAAGTGCTACAATACAATGAGAAGAACAAGGCAAGTCCTCTATTTTCTCCAAAAGTACATATTCTCCTCCACTTTCATCAAAAGGATCTGTTTCAACAGAGGTAAACCATCTTCCACACAGACATGAGGTGCTCTGCAAGGTCCTTAAGGGCCTTTGGGTCCCCAATGAGTGCATGTAAGGACACATCAAGATAAATTGACAAAAGGCCAAAGTCTAGGATAAAAGAGAAGTAGGTATTACACTCATGCATTAAAAATAGCTTGAAGGCTTTTTCCCAAGTTACATAAGGACATATGAGGTACAAAGGAAGCTATGAAGTGGTGATCTGTGTGGCTAAGTACTTTGCAATCATTGTGATAGGCTATGGCACTTGAACAGAAGCACTTGGCTCTTCACTGGATAGGACAATATCAGAACATGTGCCAGGATCGTTAATCATGAAGAATTTTATAAGTTTACAAGATAAACTGTTCTAGAAATACTCTAAACATATCTAGATAGTTGAATTCTTCAACTTATCATGAATGACATTATAAACTGTGAAATAAACAGTAGACACAGTAATTCTTTATCTTAGTATCAAACCTTTCTCTCATTCTTCATACATTGTTAGTTGTGGTTTTATTATATAATTGTCGAAATAAAGAATACACTATTTCATCACAAAATACATGCAAATAAAAAATACTGGGAGAGGTTTTGACAAGTTCTATATCAGTCAGGAGAACAAACAAGTAAAAAAATCATTCTCTACTTAAAGACCTTCTCTAACATATGCCTCTGTTTAAGATTGAGCATGCTTTTAGGATAATCAATTTAGAATTAAACCAATATTTTTAGATGTTGGTACCTATTGAGTACTTGAGTGGTAGTTCTGCTATATATATATATACACATACATACATACATACATACATACATACATTTGGCACAGAGCTTCACATGTTGCAGATTTTCTGGGGAGGAAACATTCTTAAAATAAGATAGGATATACTAGAAGATGAGGATAAGTACCCTGTGAAATACGTAAGCTACACATGTGATCTTGAAATTAAAATTTGAAATTCACATTAGCTATATGTTATTGTGAATGGAGAATATAAAGTTAAAAAAATCCAATTAGGACAGCTGTTGGTTTTTGCTACCTCCCTACACTCCATGAGGGAGTTTATTCTCCCAGAAATAGTTTCACAAATTCTTTATTAAAATGTTAGCAAGGCCAAAAACCAACTGAAAAGCGTTTTCCTAAAAGTTCTCAATAAATTGTTCATATCCAATAGCCACTGCAGTGCAATAAAACAAAATATTCTGGGGGAAAAAAAAATCATCTAATACAACTATTTAGCTGCTAATCTAGTGTCAATGTATAGTGAGGTGCTTATTCTTTTCAATCTCAGTTTTAGCTATTTAATGTTTTTAATTGAAATTTTGGTTTTGTTCTTCCAAATTCATATCTGTGCAGGTTTTAGAACTCCAAAGAGATTTACAAATATCCTGAGGACATTACTAGAAAGCCATTATTTCTGAGTAGAATATAAAGTGTAATTTCCTTTTCAAATTCTATATAGTTTCAGCTCTCCATTCTAAAAGTAGTTTTAGGGTACAGTTCTCATTTCTGCATAATCTGGAAATACAAACTATAACGTTCAAATACACACAAAATACAAGAATTCAATTACACTCACATTAACCCTCTTTTTAGTCTTCTCTCAGGATACTGTTCTCTGTCCATTCATTTTGTGAAAAATTGCACATTGCTGCTCAGCTCTGATAATTTGTATAGATTTTTCTTTTTTACTTTGAACTTGGGACAAAATATCCAGTGCTTCATCATATTTCATACTACTCTCCAGGCTCTTTCCACATATATCCTATTTAAGCTGTTTACATTTAGATTTTCCTTTATGGGCTTCCTTTCAGGAACTTTGGTTAAGAGAATTCTACAATAATAAATGACAAGCAATAAAACGTATTTTTTAAAATCCACTTAATAAAACTTTTTCTCAAAGGAAATTAAGAATTAAATGTCATCTAGAAGACTGGGACAGATTATGAAGTGATATTCATTGTGCAATAAATCAACAATGTCTCCAAGTGTAAGTCTGTAAAATCTGTTAACCAACTACAAATCAAGGACAAGAAAATATCTTTTAAAGGTACCAGTGTTAAGGAATTGTAGTCACTCTTTGATTTAGTTAAAAGATGTTCCCATCAGTAGTTTTCAGGAATACTGAATGTCTGATTTTAAATACCACTGTATGACAACTATGTACCAGTGATTTACATGATTTCTTCCTTACAATAAACACATAAGGTTATTCACCCATTTTATAGGCAAGAAAATAAGGTTCCAAAAGATCACACACAATGAGAAAGAGCTGGTATTCAGGTCCAAATATGACTCCACAGCAAAATGAATATTTAACCCAAACACTAAGTGTGCTAAATGCCAAAATTTTTATCAGGCAATAAAGCTAAAAAAGCAATTAGTCATTAATAGTAATATACAATTTAAAATCACACAGCTTGCCTTGAAAGTATATTTTGTACCCCACGTTATGAAGTGTTGAGATTAACTTGCATCATACGTAAACATTAAAGAGAATACAGCACAAAAAGTGATAACAATGGTAAAGTTATGTGGAGTAGTTGGGATATACATTTGGTATTTTGTTTTGAAGTTTTCACTCAAAAAATACGAATGTGCCATTCAGGGTAAATTGTTCTCATATTCTTTAAAGAAATATAGAAACTTTAAAGAAAAAGTAGGATTTAAAAAAGAACCAATGCACACGTTCCCACATGGATGAATCTTGAGAGCATTATGCTAAGTGAAATAAATCAGTCATAAAAAGACAAATACTATGTGATTCTACTTATTTGAGGTATCTGGAGTAGTTAAACTCACAGATAGTAAAATGGAGGTTGCCATGGGTAGAGGGAAAGGGGGAAAAGGGGATTTAATACAGTGGTCTCCAACCTTTTTGGCACCAGGAACCGGTGCTTCTGTGAGAATCTAATGACTGATGATCTGAGGTGGAGCTGAGGTGGTGATGCTAGCGCTGGGAAGCGTCTGCAAATATGAAGCTAAGCTTTGCTCGCTCACCGGCCACTCACTTCCTATGTGGCCTGGTTCCTAACAGGTACCAATCCATGACCCGGGGGTTGGGGAACCCTGGTTTAACAAAGTTTCAATTTTTTAAGGTGAAAAGTTGTGGACATTGGTTGCACAACAATGTGAATACACCTAACACCTAAAAATGGTTAAGATAGCAAATTGTTATATTTTTATCACAATTAAAAATAAAAATGTTTAAAGGAACCAATTAATTACTTTTAATGTGATAATGATACTGTTGTTATGCTTTAAAACAAAACATTTAGAGATACATACTAATAGGTTGATATTTGCAGGCTGGTATTAAATAAATGTTCATTCTACAATTCTATGTTTGAAAATTTCCTCTAAGAAATAAAACAGAAAAAATTACTCTTCAAAAAGGAGGAAACCATTAAGAAAATAAAATTTCCTAATCAAGAGAATCTATCATGAAAGTATTTTATTGTAGTTTAAACATGTAAAATGTAGTAATATTTTAGCTATAACTAATAAAGTGACATCACTTATTTCACTTAAGAGAAAGCTTCCAAAAACTAGATATGGTTTATCAGGCTTGCATTAGAAAAACTATATGGAGAAAATTACATGAACAGTCTAAAGTTTGCTATAAAAACAACATATTTTTATTAAAGTAATTAAAAGTCAAAGAACAACAACAAAAGGGAAATTCCACAACTTTTGTTTGTAACTATATAATCTTTATGTAGAAAAACTATAAAGTGACAGTCTGGAAAGCAGTTCCACAATAAACTTAATCCTTACATCAAGGATGTAACTAAATTATGGACTCAGTTCACCCAAAAGAAATTGTCTTGCTGGAGAATATTTCAACTGAGCTGGTTTCAACTATATTATTCTCATTTCTGAAAAGTGTCTTTCCTGATATTTCAAATCACCAGAGATAAAATGTACAAGAGCCTGTTGAAGTAAAAAGATAAATCACAAATACTCCAAGCACAATTACATGTGAAAATGGATGAGTACATTTTATCTGTAGATCTACAAAACTATATAAATAACCAATTATACATATAACCCATTTACACCAAAGCTCCATGAGGTGGTACTGAATAAACACTGAGGGATTGAATTTTCAATAACGGAACATGGCTCACTCTGAACAGCAGCACATTCCCACCTTTTAGTCTATCATCACAGCACTTCCCCTAGGATTTATATTTGTGTATTACCTAAGTCCTGGGAAGCTGATTAACAAAAATAAAGAAAAAACCCAAAAGGGTAATGAATTAAACACTCCCAAAACTCTATTCTACAAGATGCATGTGAAATATGAAGAAACCAAGTTCTCTGTGAGTTTTTACAGTCACTAGGTGCCTTCATTAGTATCTGCACTGAATTTTCCATAATCAGCTTTTCCATTAAAATATGAGTAAAACAACAAAGAAAAAAAGCTTTTACTTCTTAAATGTACAGTCTTAGAAAAGTGGTACATTTTTTAAACAACTTTCTCTGCTAAAGAAATCACACTGTTGTGGTCATCTGAATAGGTTAAGTCACCTTAGCAATACAGATTAATTTGCTCTCATTTATAATAATCAAAACAATTAACTATTATCATGGCCATATAAGTTTTCAGAACTTACACCACCGTGGAGGCAAATGTGTACAGAATATTTCTAATAAACCTAAATTAACCATGATTGGAATTTCTTAAAAATATTCTCAAGTGCTCAAGAATATTAAAGTTGGGGGGGGGGGAATACAGAAGTCATAAGCAAGTATCTCCTCCAAGACTCTTTAATTAGGATTGAAAGTCTCAGAGTAGGCCCACAAAAATGGTCTGCAATAAAGAAAAATTAGTTCAGTATATAATAATTTCTGCAAACTTTAGCAGAAAAGAACATTCTGAGCCAAATAAGAGCATTCTTTTAGGTCAGGGCTTTTTGTTTAGTTCTTTAACCTCTAACTTCTCGACACGTTATAGTTCAGAAATACCCATACGTTTACTAACAGTAAATAAGAAAATAGTGTCAAAAAAAATTAACAAACATGATTCTTTCAATCACAGGTCTCTCTGTAAGAAACAGACCACCACTTATTTACTTTCTCTCACCTGTAGAAGAGGGAGATTAGATGGTATTAACCTGGTAAGGAATCTCTGTTTATAAATGTTAGGTTAGAGGGTAGGGTTCGCACCACGCCCTTTATAAAAAGAGTTGATAACAGAGAATTTCCTCTTATATGTAGCTATGGCAGAGGATAGTAATCGTCTATCACAGAGCTGTAAAAGGGCATTTCCTGTAACTACAAGGTCCTGCCTTTGAGCTTTGTAGTCAACCTGTAGAAATTCTGCTATCCAATTAAGTGTTCTTTAGATAGGAAACGGATGAATAATATGCTATTATTAAACTATGGTAAAATATCTACCCCCTGACTATTCACCAATTTCTGATCCTGTTAAACCTTTATAGAATCCATGGAGAATTAAACAGGCTTACTCTAGATATTTTCTCATTACGTAAAACTGGAAATAACCTATCTAACCATATCATTTGCAATTCCAGAAAGAAAAAAAAAATCCAATACAATCTAATACACACATTGACAAACTTCACAGAACATATTCATCAAACCTAAGCAATCCCCACCCATCCACCCAAAATAAAGCCAGTCTTACTTACTCCACTGTAAGATAAACAATGTTTGCTGTATCTAAATCCAGAATTAAAGATGTGCTAAATTCCATTGCAGTGGAAAATATACTACAAATAAGCACCCAGAACTGATGTTAACAATTTCTATTCACTCCTGCTTCTCTGGGATATTTTTTTAAAAGAGAAATAAGTATTCCTTGCAACTTGACTGGCAAAATCATTACCTGACTAATTACTTCTAAGGCTAGATAAGAAAGAATGATGGAATACCCAAATCACCAGCAACTCAATGTTATTATTTTTGCAAAGAAAAGTAATTATATAAAATTCCATTCTCCCAGGCAATGAATTAGGGAGAAAAATATGTAACTTCAAAAATGGCTCTATTTGTAGGTTTTTCAAAAACAGCACCAAATGTTCCATGTTTAATTATTTTGAGCAACTTTTAGAAATTAACATTTTCTAACAATATGGACAAACACAAGAGTGAACAAAAAAGGATAACTTTTAAGCAATATTACAGGTTGATAAGAACCACTAAAGAAAATAATCTAATTGGCTCATAGCTAAAGCTATTGTAGGTATAGCCAGTTTAAAAGTAGCATGCCTCAAAGCTCAGCTAATATACCTAACTTCTCAAAATCAAGGTACAGATGATTTTATTTTGTGACTAGGAAAGATCAAGTAAAACAATTTGAAAAGATATTTTCATATAGCAAAGATTATCTTCAAAAAGCACACTAACTCAAAACCTATTACTAGAATAGTTTTCTACTCTATTAAGGCGGGGGGGCGGGGAGGGGGACATCAAACCACAGTATAGTGTCTAAATGAAAAAATGAAAGCTAGATTCGCAAATAGTAGTAGTGTCAATTCAAATCCACATAACCCTTTATTACATCATATGTATAGCAATATTATGATCAACATTATACAAAGTTTCTTATTTCTTCCTCATACTGCAGCAATTTTTATTCCTATTATGTAACAGATCTCAACTCTGCAAATAGTTTAAATCAAATTTCTGCACCTTGAATTTACAAACCATTGGATGTTAGGTTTCCTGAAAACTATTTTATCTTTAAATTTTAAAGTTAAAGCTAAAACTAAATTCTTTTTAAAACAAAACAAAAAACTAAGGTGCTTTAAACAGAACCTTGCAGAAATATACTAATAGCAGTGTTTGAAAGACAGCCTACAGTGGACGATAAAAGGACAACTATCAAACAAAAAATTCTATGGTCAACTCTTGTTAGAAAACTTCTTTTATAAATAAACTTCTTTCATGATAGAAGATGAAATCAAAAGATGGAGATTTAATTTTTCCCTAATAATAAATAGTTGATTAGGACATAGGTTGAGCGTATTGAAATCATATTGTTCCTTTCAAAAAAGAAAAAATATTTTAGCCAGGCATTCCATTAACAAAACACTGTGCCACATTCACCTAGTCTTTTGATCTCCGGGTATTAGTATTACCCAAGAGAACCTCGTCGAAGAAACTCGTTGGCAATCCGACCAAACAGGAGTCTAAGGTCCCTTAATTTTTATAGTCATATTAGTAAATATAAAACTTTAGCTACTTGAACAATGGAGCTTGTAAAGTGCATTAGGTATAGAAACACAACAGAAGTGCTAAACTCAGTAGGATTTTAAGGGACTTGTCACCAACAGGGCAAAAAAACAACATTATAGTTTTCTGTTCAGATTTTATTTGAAATCTAATTCAAATTGTCAAAGCTACAAAAAGGGGGAAGACATCTGTATTATTTTTGCTAAGTCACAACATCCTAAAACAAAATACTACTACTGCCAGCAGATCCATTATACACATTTCTGATGAAATTCATTAGCACAATAAAAATTTCATCTTGAGAAACAGCCACAACGAAAAGTAATTTATACAATATAAAACAATGACAGGTCTACAGATGCAGTTACTCATGAGTTTACACATGCATTCACAACAAATAAACAAAAACCCCAGGAATGCTCTTTCATTTGACTTTTTGTTTTGTTTTTTTTTGTGTTTTTTAAAAAAAACAGACCGTTCAGGCACAAAACAAAATTGCATTTCCAATAAGTGACAGCATCTTAAAAATTTATGTCAGTGTTTGTTTTTCTTTGACTTTTTATGAGACCTGTGTGGAGATCGGGACTGGGATCTGGATTTCTTCCCTGATTTTTTAGGGGATCTAGACCGTGATCGCCTAGACCTTTTAGGTGTCCTTGAACCAGATGGTGATCTGAGGAAACAAACAAAAACAGTTTATCAAAGTACTCATGTGACCAAAAACTGACTATCCTTAAATTATCTAAAATGAGTTTTAATGGAGCACAACGAAAGTCACTGAAATAAAAAAGGTTGTTAACTTCCAAAATTTATACTTTGCCTACGATATGTGTACACACACACACACACACACACACACACACACACACGAATTTTGAACTTCCTATTCATTGAATTAGTGATCAATGATGGTGCATTTGCTTAAAAAGACAGATTCTTGAGCGTTACCACACTATTCCATTGAAAAAAAACCTTAAGAGGTAAGGACTGTGAATTTGTATTTTTAACAAGTTCCCCAAATTGTTGACAGACTCCAAAAGTTGAACCTCTAAATATACAAGATGAAGTTCAAAATGGCACCTAATATCATTTACAAAATTTTGAAAACATGGCAGCTTTGTAGCCTATCTTCTTGTGGGGAAAAGCATCAACTACTGCATATCATTCAAGGGAATCGTTTAAGACAGCATAATTGTCTAAGTGCTATTCATGAAGATTATTAAAACAAATAAATGCATGCACACACACATATGCACACACACACATGCAAGTGCCATTTAGAAAAGGAGAAAGTTATCTATTTTATAAAGATTTTACTAAAAAGTTACAATAATAAAGTTTTAGGATATAAAGCAGTTTTAGCTCTCAGGAAAATTCTTCTATGAGACCAGATAAATAAAACATTGTCTGAACCACTTTTCTGGAACTACAAGGAAAAAAGTAAACCACACACAAAATTACACACTGAAGCAATGTTATTTATTTCCACAAGTCTCTACCTAAGATCTTGCTATTAAGATTGCTGGGGGGTGGTGGAAGGGATGTATTTTTCTTTCAGCCTTGACAAAAATCAAAGAATATTCTATCGAAACTAAAGAACAGAATGAAAAGTAAAGCAGCTACACCTATTCCATAGGAAACACTGGATATAATGTTTAAAATTCTTGGCTCGTCTTTACTTATTGGAAGCTGCCTTATGTTTCAGTCATAAGGAGACTGGCATAGGGAGGTGGGAAGGCATAATCTAAAATGAAAGTATGTCTCTCTGGTTTTCTAAAATCTTTTAAAAAATGGCTACCAACCAAATTATTTTCAAAAGCTGGTGGAATGACAAAGAAATTGGTATTTGAAATATTGCAAAAAATGGCTTGCATTTACCTTTTGGCCTTTTTGCTAACATCTCTAGGAGAATCTTTGTGAGATGACCTGGACCGTGAGCTCTCTTTATGAGATCTTTCTGAACGCTCTGATCGCTCCGATTTTGGTGATGGGGATTTCACTCGTCTACCACTGCTACTGCGAGATGGGCTAGGGGATGTACTGTGTCGCCTTTTCCTATGGAACAAAGCCCCAAAAACATTCCATAAGTGAATAAAGGATCCTTCTACTAAATTAGCTATTATAAGTCCTACCAGTTTAGACTTTATCTTCGCTAATCTTATTAATATTATTTTTCCAACATTCAAAGCCCTTTATACCAAGAACAATTAAATCTTAAACACAAGTGGATCAAGACAAAAACTGAATTCAACTAAGTTGGATTTTCTTTTGCTATAAGAGAGATCGCTGGGACAATGGACAAAATTTCATTAAAGTCTCTGATTAGGTAAATTTTTTAAATGTCAATTTCCCAATCTTGAAATTTTTATTGTTAAATGTAAGAAAAAGGGACATCATGTTGGCAAGTTACTCTTAAATGGTTGGGGGATAGGGGAAATGAGAAAAAGAAAATAAGGCAAAAGTCGAAATATTTTAACATCTGAGGAACATGGGTCAAGGATATCTGGATATTCTTTATACTATACTTGCAACTTTTCTGTAAATCTGAAATTACATCAAAATAATAATAATAAAGCAAAAAACCAACAGATTTATTATTTAACCAACTAGTATAACTATGTTATTTGTAACTATCTGTAGAGTAACTAAACCAGAACTTTTTTATTTGCATTCACTTGGTTTTTATTAGGAAAACCTGTTCTACTGATTGAAGTGATTTTGTCTACTAAATCAGAGATTTGGGACTATAAAAGTAGGAAATAACTAAGAGAAAAATGATTTTTATCAGAATAAAGACAAAGTGAGAACCAAGTCCTTACAGTCTATGTACACAATCTCCTTTCGAGATAGGACTAGAAGACTCAAGTTTACCGGTACGAGTTCAGCAAAGAAGAAATGCTTCTGCTGTTGGAGGCAACAAGAAAGGTCTAACGAGCTGTTGAGTTATTTAAGCCTTAGGTCTGATATCTAATATGGTAACTGAATTCTTGCACTGAACTAAGGCTAAGTAAGGTACCATATGAACCATATTAAAGGGATAATGTTCCAGTTAACTAAGCCAAATGCCAACTCACTGTCCCAGCTAATTGCCTCCTGTAGACAGGAGCTGAATGTTTACCATGAAAAGAATACTTTTCTACTTTGTTGGAATTGGTGATGAAAATATAAAACACTACATCATTCTAAGTCCTGAAACCAGAACACGTATTAAATAAAAAATGTTATACCTTTCTTTTCTTGTTGGAGTACACTCATCTTTTTCCTTCTTGTCTTTGGAACGAGATTCCAATTTTTCTTTATCCTTCTTATCTCTTTCTCGTTCTCTTTCTAATTCTTTCTCTTTCTCCTGTTGTTTTTTTTTAAAGAAAGAATATTTAGTCATTAAAAATACCAATCTGGGTTAATCTCATTTATGTAAAATTATTTTCTCTTCTAGTTAACTGTTTTTGTAAATCACTACTAAAGGTATAATGCCATTTTTTAAAAAATACCAGCTCTTTCAGGAAAACTAGTCATTTCGTCTACTTAATCCTGAATAGTAATACCAGCGACAGCAGCTATACATTCACTGAGTGCTTACCACAGACCAAGTAATTACTAAACAACTTTTCATATCAGGTAATCCTTTAAAACACCCATAGGAATAGTACTATTATCTTCATTCTAGAGATAAAAAATAAAACTCAGAAAGGGTCATAGGTCAGGATTTAATAAGTTCAAGCCCTAGAGCCAAGGCTCATAACAACTACCTAGATTGCTGTTGCTCCACCACAAAAACTGGGAAACGCTAACAATATACTGACTATGCCATCTCAGACTACAATAAAAGTCAGTAGTGATTCTAATTGTACAGCAAAGTGACAATCAAAAGAGAGCTATTACCAAAGCAAGAGGCTAAAAAGGAGAAATAGTTATTCACAATAATCATCAATCAGAAAATCTTATTAGTGAGAAACAAGTACCAATTGTATTGGAAATTTTAAATCCCAATGTACGAAAGTACAAACTGACTATGTGACTATACAATTATATAAACCAGAAAAATAACTTATTTGCTTATCTCCAGCTGCTACAATTGCTACTTCTCACTTGAAATTAGGATTTCTGTTGATTATATAATTAAAGGAGTAGTTATAGACAATGAACTCACAAAGCCAACTTAGCTCTTCATTAACAAGAATTTAATTTCTCTATGATTTGTATGAATTGAGAAAGCTACCTGATAACTGATAAAAAGCCTATACCAGATGTTGGCTAACATTTTCGATATAGAGCCTGATGGTAAATATTTTCTGCTTTGTGGGCCATACAGTCTCTGTCAAACGTATTCAATTCTGCCACTTTAGTCCAAAAGTCACCATAGATAATATATAAGTGAAGGGGCATGGCTGTGTTCCATAAGTTTATTTACAAATATGAGGTGATGGCCACAGTATGGTGATCCCTGGTATACACCTTCAAGAAACATGCCCTCTTCTCCAACTGCAATCATGGAATGCAAGGAGAGTAAGACGGTAATACTTGTTTTACTACCATCAGGACCAATAAGCATCTCAAAATATAGTTTTCCATGAAGATCAAACATCTGTCACCACCTCCAAAGGGATTCAAAGGGTATATATACATAGCATCTTTTTAAAAAATCTCATTTACCATTTTCTAAAAATTAAAAATTAAAAATGATGCTGAGGAAACTGCCTTACTCCGGTGATCTACATAGGGTGTATTTTCCTGACTGATTGTCTTACAAGAATCAAACTAGTACTTTAACTTAACTATTTTAAACATTTTAATTCAATAATAAAGTGTAACAGTAGCTATTAACTCACAATCCTGCAAAATTGGGACTAACAACCCAGTTTCATAAAGAAAAAAGCAGGCTTTAGTGACTTGCCTAGAAGGGTACAGTATAGAGTGATACCAGGAATCCACAGGTCTGTGCAACATCAAAGTTGCTTTATCATACTGTTGCTCCCATCACCATTAATAGCTTCGCAGTGACTGTAATATCCCTTCTAGCTTTTTCTTATTTCTCTTTCTAGATGCTCTTTTTTATAATGAGTAAAGATACAGCAGTCCCAATAAAATTCCTGAGTTCTTTCAACAATTATCATGTGGGCCTCCTTGTCCAAAATTCTCTATATATACCTACATTTTTTTTATGTACAAAAATATCAGGTCCCTCAAAAGCTGAGAATTCACCAATGAGGTATTCCATCACTTTCAGTTCCTCCTTGAAAACAGAGTCCTAAATGAACTTCCTAAACCCTAATTCTAACTTTTTGTCTCTGTGCCATTTCTTATGGTTGCTAGTGTCTCATTGTCACAAATACTCTTTCTATAGTGTCTTCCAATCTGAAAGCATACTCTTAGCAGGATTTTCTAGGCCATAGGTAGTATCCAGAATAAAACAGTACATTGTGGCCCTAACCCTTTTCCTAGTTGAAATAATTATAAAACATCAAATTTCAAATATTCCTAATTGTCTACAAGTATCCAGCATTTACACATAAAAGGATATAATTTGAAATATACTTTTCCTTCATATACCAATATACCAGAATTCCAGGTAGTCAAACAAATAACTTTGGAAAATGAATATTATTGCATATACTTATTCCTTACTCGTTGAAGAAGTTTATCTCTGTAGTGTTCTACTTGCTCCTGAAAGCTCTGGCCTGGTTTCTTAGGTCTTTTTCCAGATTCCAATTCATCCTGAAACTTCATAACTTTGAGCTGTGAAATAAGATATTTTTATAATAAGTTTTTCTCATCACTATAGCTTCTCAAGCACTTCTTTGTTCTTCTTTTTAAAAATTCTTTTCTTTGAAAAGTGTGTAAAAAAGAAAAATACAGCAAAGTAGTAACTGATACTCAGTCAAAATATAACATCAACATAAAACTCCTTTCTCTAAAGGTCACTTATCAAACAAATTCAACTATGCAAAATTTTCAAGTAAACAAGCATGAATATCCACGTTCTCTGCACAGCCATATATGATGACTCAAAAACCATGAACTACGGTTCGTGCCCTTAATAACTTATTATCTCAACACAATAACAATGAACTTAGCATCTGATTCCCCAAAGATCTACATTTTAAAACTAGAATTTGGTTCATAGTCTAAGCCCAAAAGGATTAAGCTGTTGAGAGGTAGGCACCACAAAAGCAAGAGAAACAATCGCTGAGCATCTCGCAAAGAAAGGGGAGGTCAGATTATCAAAGAGCACATATAGTATGAAAATGCATGTATATAAGGTGTGTGTACATACATGTATGTCACATATATACAAATACAGTATAAAAATAATAATGTTCATAAAAACCATTCAAATTAACAAAAAGTTAAATTACAGTTTTCTTCTCTTTTAAGCCAATAAGGAAATAGAACATTTAAGAATGATCAGTCTGTTTTGGCATTTTAACCAGATAACTTCAGTTATCAAGAAAATATATTTTTATTGAACTCAATCTTAATGTTTCTACTCCAATAGTCCCATCAGGTCAGTAAGGCAGAGTTCAATAAGGTTGGCAGGAGTTTGAGTTAAGAAGGGGAATGGGCAGCTTGAAAAGGGTCAGCACGTATGTTTACTGACATACATCACCTTATTTCCTAAAAATTTTATAAACAATATAATAATATATCCCAGGAAAAATGAATCAACTCTCCATGTACAATTAACACCATACTGATTCTGCATAAGGTTAAAAGAAAATGTTTTCTCTGTTAACTTTTTGGCCTGGTGATATCTGAGAAAAGGTGTACCAGAACTGGTACCAGTGCAACAGTGAGAAGGTGGAGAAGTGGAAATAAGATAACTAATGTGGTAGATATTATCAGTTAATAAGAGGAATAGTGCTGACACATAGTAGGCATTCAAACTGTTAAATGAACAGAGTATTAAAATTAACTCTCATGTACACTTTTAGATTCTGGGCTGATTGCTACACTATTGCTAACATTTAAAGGGAATGTTTCATCACCTTGGGGCAAGGAACTGAAAAGTTTCCATTATAAAACTCTTCCCTCTATGACATGTCTGAATACCTTTGGTAATAGAGGCATTAAAAGAGAAGGGATAGAGGGAGGAAAAAGTGTGCTTGAGATAGTATGTACTCTCCCATAAGTTTTTTCTCTTCTTATTGTTAAGCCCCACTTAATGTCTACTCTCTCCCTATTACTAAAGGGTACAGGAACTTAAAATTAGGCTCCTAAAATAAAATGTACACATACTTGAACATGTGAGAATGTTAAATTTTTTTGTTAAATAACTAAGAACACTCAAAATGTAATGGATTTCATAATGCCAGATAGAATCTATTCATTAGAATCAGTATCTTCAGAGGATCTCCTATGTGCCAGGCACTGGAGAATAATAAACAAAAAATAGACACAGTCCTCTCCCCTAGTGGAAATCACAGCCTAGTGAGGAATACAGACATTAAACAAACAGCAAGCAAGGAAAAAAAAAAAACAAAAAAACATAATACACATATGACAATACGTGTAAAATCACAATAGAGATAAATAGGGAGAAGTAAGCAAATCCAAAAGAGTTAAGAAAAGGATACCAGGAAAGAAGAGATGCTTAGACTAAAAGGGCTGAAGGAAGTCAACTGGTATAATGATTTGTAAGCAGAGAGGAAACAGGATATACCAAGGTATGATGCCAAGAGGGAGCCTAGTTCAGAGGAAAAAGTGAAAGGCCAGTGTGGTGTAGTTTAAACTTCACTGCAATACTAACCTCGATTTCACGAAGTTTAGCTCGTTTTTCTTCACTCATTTCAGAGTACTTAGAAAACTTGGACTCGGTCATTTCTTCTTTGATTGGATTAGAGTACAAATGATGTTCTTCGGATTTGGAACTTTGAGTATCTTCTTCATCTTCACTTTCTTCTTCTTGACTTTGGAAATAAGCAAAATATATTGTATGTCAAGGCAGCAAAAAGAAAGTTACATTTTATAGTCTGGCTCAACTGTCTTATAGCTTAAATAAGGTTAGCAAAACATAAGAGGGCAATTCATCACTAAAACATTTTTTACAAAATATTTGATCAAATAATATAGATAACTTTATAAAACTCTTATGTTTCCTCCATAGAAAAAGTTTGCGTTTCACCATAATCATAATTTTTAAAATTCTGCTTATGTTAATATTATGCGTGCCTTTCATTTTGCAACAAACCTTCCTTGTAGCAGTTAAATAAAATAATTGATGAGTTTTACATATTTCACAGTTCAGAGTGATTTCATAAAGCTTAATGTTTAAAAAGCCAAATGTTTACCCTTCCTTCAGAACCTAAAAACTAGAAAATACATGAGTATGAGACACAGAGTTGCTATGAAACAATCAATGCAGCACTGATTAGCAGTTAACCCTAGGAATAAAGCAATGTATAAGTTTTAAATATCAGCACATACTAGTAGTCATGTCATTGATTCTGAAAGTTGTACTGGTTCTATGTAAGAGAAAAATGAAAAACTAAGTGACTATCATGAGTAGGGATACAAAAAAGAAAAAGTCTCCTTTTCTTCCAGACATGATCTAATGGAAACAGAAAGGCAGGCAACTGTGTAAAGTTGGTCATCATGCTGCTATAAGTTTAACAACATGTCTTTGAAGCGCAAAGAATGAAGGGGCTTAAAAAAACATTGTGTGTTCTGGGACTGGGCTCTGTTGTGTGTATATGTTATATCTAGGCAAAACAAGTCATCTGTGTACAAACTCAGAATGTTTATATATATAAATAAAATTCCTTATAAACAATATTGACTGTGATACTAATATTACTGGCATAGCCTAGAAAATATGCCATTTCTCTTTAATATTTGAGCCTGACAAGCCCTTATATGCTGGTATTTGGGTACTAAATACATTCTACTATAAATAGGAGTCCTTAGTATATATGTGTAAAACTATTCATAATAATGTAAAAACAGTTATAACCAAAATCTTTCCAAATAAAAATTTAATTATTTTGGAGTCTGATAATAATACACACAAAATGAGAAAATTTTAAGCAAGGCAGATTAAAAATAAAGTGCTGGCAATTCAGAATCGGAAATGACATGATACTAAAATAAGATCATGCTACTTTTTAATTTCTCATCCAAAAGTCCTTTCCAGAACATTACTCAAATGTTTCATAAGCTTTATACTCTGAATCCATAAATCATTAGTACCACCTAAAGATACAACTCAACATAACACTTAGGTAGGGAGAACAGTCAAAATCATCTTTAAAAAATTATATTCTTTTTGGAAATAAACCAAATTTTCATTTCTCATTTTTGTCAGAAACTTCCAAAATGCAGTTTTTAGTTAATTTTTTAAAACACAAGAATTTCTTGTTTTATGGTGCATAAAATTTTTACAAGTGTTTCAGATGCTTTTAAATAAACTATCTGTGTATGTGTGTATGTATAAATGCAGATGTTTACTGAAGGACTATTCTGAAAAGGGTCAATCGATAAGGATGTGACACAGTTAATTAAATTGTAATAGCTATATCATGGAAATCGCTTAACCAATTCCAGTCTATTATTTACTTTTTTTTTTTTTTGCAATTTCAAATATTACTTGGTAAACATCCTTGTGCACTTATCTAAATGCTTGTTTTCAATCACAGATTAATACAGAGTAGATATATATGTAGAGACTGACATGGAATAACACCCGTGACACACAAGATTGAAAACTGTGGATCACAGATTAGTATGTACAGTGTTATATAGTTTAAATAGATATGCATGCTATTACATATACAGAGAATATATTTAGATAGCTAGACACTAAATATTAACCACATTATTAATATTTTTTAAATGAACTACACTACACTTCAATAATTTAAAATCTATAAATACTTTACAATTGCTATTTTAATTTTTCAAGGCCTGAGCAGTATGTTCTAATTGGTTTCGACTTCAGCACTAAGTTACCAATTCTAGGTTCAGATCTCATCACGGCTTCATTTTGCTCTTCTTTTAAAGAGACGGAAATTCAAGACTCTAAATTCATATAGAATTCATTACAAATTTAGTTAAATTACTATTTAGAACTTTTCTCCAAAGCATTCGTAGTGCTATTTATTTTTTAAATCACATTTCTGTCACAAATGTAATAATTACTAGTTTCAAAAAGCAGCTCCTTAGTAAAAAGGCATTTTGGATTCAGCCACCAGAGAGCAGTAGTGAGACACAGGAGAATTTCAAGGATTAGAAAGTTATATGTGAAAGTATTTTCCTTGCTTTGTACTTTCAGAAAAATTTTATGTTATTATTTATTTAGAGCTCCTAGGAAAAAAATCAAAAATATAAATTATATTTTCAGTGACCCATGCTTTAGTGTAAGAATGCATGATTTATTGTCAACACTAAAACGCATTCACGTTTCAAACGTTAACACAAATATCAAATTTATGCAAAAAAATTAATACAAAACCATCTGAACAGTATTTGAGTACTGCAATGGCTTTTCTACCCTATCTTTCCTCTAAATTAATTATTTTATAAGTACACATACTCATTTTTAAGCAGTGATTCTATAATGGTGAGCTACACTTATTAAATGTTATTAAATGATGACATTATAGACATAAAAATGGTTAAGAAAACCATTGTTTTAAAGTAAATGGAAATGTTCACAATTCCTGTACTTCTAAACAGCCTCAGATAGTTATTTCTATCAGCAAACCTATTTTGTAAACATTCTGTCATAACCATTGCTTACTTGTTCCAATCACACCAATGTTTCTGGAAAGACATCATCACTGTGGCCATCTTTCCCTCATCAACTTTTCCTCAAATTGTTTTCACAAATGCTGATCAATCTCATTTCCTTAACAATCTAAATGCTACTAACACCTATTTATTAAATCCATACAAATGCCCAAATTGTGTTGGGACGCAAAGGTCCCTTTGTTTACTCTCCCATTTGAGAATAAAAGAACAAAGATTAAAAAACAAGCAAACAAAAAGACCCGTTTTGTGTTCTTGACACCATCTCTTCATCTATTTAAAAAAATTAACTTCCTTTGCAATTATTTAGAAAGGTGTCAAGTGCTCCAATACTAACTTGCAGGAGAATTTGGGAGCAGGGGTTCCTAAAATTATATTCATTATTAAATGCAAAAACAATTTTGGGGTGATTATCAAAGAGCAAAAAATTCAAAACTATAATCTCTATATAAATTTTTTTTCTTTTTAATCTTAGTTATTCTGAGGTTTTTACATTTATATAACATCATGGAATGGTCATAATGCAGTATGTTATTTTTTAGCAATGTATAATCTAAGTATAACTTTCCCATTCACATTTTAATAATCACTTAGTGAAGCCAAAACAATATTTGATGACAAAGATCTGAAATAAATGCAGGTGACCACTTAGTAACTATAACCTAGTATACAAAAATAAACTCAAAAGCAAAGTGAAACCAAATGCAGCAAGACCAGAAACCAAAAGCTCTTTATTCATTGGAAAAACAATGGAGAACTAAAAATGATCCTTGTGACAATTTTTTTAACAGTGAAATTTTCCTCTTCCCTATTATTTCAAGAATACCTCTTAATGAAAAAAAGGAGCATATATGCAATGAGAGACTGAGTGTATTCAAAACTTAGATTCTTACTTTTGATTTTCTTCTTCTTCTGATTCTTCATGCTGGTCAAATAACTCCCATTTAGAAGTTGTCACAGCTGAATGGAAGGGGGGAGTAGGGGGTGGGAGAAAGATGTAATTCCATAAGGTAAATTAGCATTTCACAGTAGTAAAGTAGAAGTGCAGCTTTAGAATTGAAATTTTATATTACAGAAGTTATCTGTGTTTATTCTTTAAATAGTCATTTCTACGTGCTAAATCTATTTCCTTCCTTACACCTACACTATAATTTTATTAAAATTCATGAAGTAACAAATAATGTTATCCTTATTTCTGTGCTAGATGGTTTAGATTTCATTAGAACCTAAAAATTTAACTATTATAAGTACTAGGATACAGGAACAAGTATTAAAAGTAGATCTCAACTCCATCTAATAAGTCAAGCAGTGTCAGAGGGTCAAAGTTTGGCATCTCTGAAACTGATCTCTAAGTAAGATTTTCAAATAGGTACAGCTTTCCCATCTATCTTTTTTTACTGAAATGCCTTAACCTGAAAGGTTTTTAGTGATTTCTCTAATTACTCTCAAAGCATCCAAACTGAAAAATCTAAGAAAATTATAACAGCAATCACCATGAAAACTTAGCCACCAGACCTAATTATGGTAACACTGAGTCTTAAGGTTGAAACATTCTAAAACATAAAAGGAAAACATACACATAAACACACACCAACAATTAATTTTAAGTACTCAATTTTTTAAAGCTCAGTATTTATTGTGCTTTTTACTCACCCTGTGCTTCCAATTCAGATTCATCTACCGCTTCCCATTTTGATGGGGCGACTTTAAATATAGGCTCATTTTTCTTTGAGTCTTCAGTTGCATCCACTATAGAGGAAAGATAAGCCATTACCCCTGACTTTTAGAGGATGATCTAAAGAGTTCATGGGAATCACTATATTATTAAAAAGTAAAATAAAGCCACACATGTACTAATAATTCTAGTGTCAAGAACAAAGATTATGACTGATCCAATTCTCTGCATCTGAGGTCCAATTTTTAAATAGTATGTAAATCAACTCAGAACATACAGGTTATTATTATTTCAAGCAAATGGAGAAGTAAAAAAGTCTTTAATACTTTTACCTAATTATTTTTAAACTACGGAATTCACATATTGTTCAATATTTTAACATATAACTTAAACGTACTTAAGATTGTGTATAATTCCTATTTCCAAAAATGATTTTAGGCAGCTATGAAAACTGAAACTATTAGATAGGAAAACTAATAATAAAAACAGAACTGATAAAACCAGGCACCTGGGATTATGAATACAACTGAACACAAAATTTGCCTGACAATTAAGATAAAAAAAGAAACTTATTAATATTATAAATGGTTGACCATCCTTACAAAGAAATATGACCCCCCCCCCAAAAAAAAAACCCTTTTTATTGGCACAGTTAAATGTGCTACTGGGTATCTGAATTTAAAAAGCCAGAAATAAAAAAACAGAATAACGTTAATGACTGACACCTTAATCAGAAATTATGACCTTTTCCATATAAACTTGTGTGAAAATCAAATTGTTCTGAATCAAACTTACTAGCTAGATTTAATCAGTTTGAAATTTGTACTTACAAGGCACTCCATCAAGATCATCATCAAAACTCTTTATAGGGACCCCATCGAGATCATCAATGGGAGTAGCATCAATAGGAATTCCATCCACATCTTCTAGAGGTGCACCATCCAGCTCTTCCTCAATGGGGGCACCATCGAGGTCATCTGGTACATCCTATAGAAACAAACATTCTATAGTAATATTTTCTTTTATTTGCTGAAGTCACATTGCTACAGATTAATTTGCAATCCATACAAATTAACCGGCTAGATACCCACATTCCGAGGCACAATTTCGAGACATGATAATATAATATTTTATCATCCATTCTGACAAATAAGTAGTCATAAGTAAATTATTTATCAAATATTTACCAAGTGCTTATTGATGCCAGGTACCATGTGAGGCACTGAGGATACAATGATAAGCAAAAAAACAAGCCTGGTGCCTTGGTCCCTCCTGTCAGAGTTTAGTATAATTTTTTTTGTGTGTATTTAGGGGTGGGAGGGGGTGGGGGAATCAGATAATCACAACAATATACATATAACTGCAACTAAGATGACTGCTACAAGTAGGTACATCATACTATTAGGGTATATAATAAATAGATATATATAATAAATAGGTTTCACCTAAAGAGATCAGAGTAGTCTCTCTGAAGCTATGTTTAAACTGAAGTCTGCAAAATCTCAGGTAAAAGCAGAGACATTCCAGAAAGAGGGAAAAATATGTACAAAGGTCTATGGTAGAAGGAAATACTACACATTTAAGAAACTGAAACAAGGACTATGTGGTTGGAACAGAAAGGCCAATTAGGAGGATCTTGTAAGAGTGAAAGTTAAAATATGATAGTTGGATTAGGATTACAGAAACAAAGATAAAGGATTTAAAAAACTATTGAGATAAAAAGCAACTATCATTGTGGTACATCTTTTCACGTACATATTTACTTATATAGTTATCTTTAATGAAATGAAATCATACTATATAAATTGCTCTATTACTTGCTTTTTTCTACTAATATAAATCTTCTCATGTCATCAAATAAAAAAAAGTCGCCAATTTTCACAAAAGTATACAAAAGAGAATTTCTCTTACACATAATTTCAAACTCCTAGGCTCCAGTAATTCCAGCAACAAAAATCCACTATTTAGTGGTAAAGAATTTTAAGTATTTTTCACAAGGAAATGTTACTTGCATCTATAACACATTACACCTCCAGTGTATCCCCGGAAATAAATTTTAAAATAATCAGAGGAATAAACTGAGTGCCTACCTCTGTCTCCTTTTCTTCAATAATATTTACAAGCCCTAAGAATATATTTTGTAATTTGATCAAAAATGGTTCTGGATAAATTGCCCAATCTTCCCATGCTCTGAAGCAGGTCATTACTCGTTGCTAAATAAAAAGGAAAAAGACAACAAATTACTAGCTAGGACAATATATCTCCAACTTCATCTAATGAGAATGACTATCACAATTTGCTTAATTTTCTTTAAACCAACATAACTTTTTAAAAGTTAAAGAATAACTATCATTACCATGTTTTCAAAAAATCGATGTTACTTTTCAGTTAAAAGGAAAAACTCAAATATAATGAAAAAGACAGTAACTGTTTGCCCTTGACCACCTAAGATCAATGTCCCATATACCACTATTGGTGCACAAGAGGCCACGTTCTGGGAAACAGTGATAAAAGCTTGGTATCAGGGTAGCCAAGTTTTGACCTAAATTCCTTATGGTGCAATGAAGTACTTCCTAATTCTGGCTAATACTTTTCTCCGTCCCATCCCTAAACTTTTCTATATAAATTCTGACTTGTGGTCAAAACTTAAGGTCAAAAAATTTTTGAGTGGAGTTGTTTGTTTGAACCTCCTAAATGGTGAGGGTCACTGAGCATCTTCCCGAACTAAAAAATTTCCATAACAAAAAAATCTTCTCATAAAAGTATATCTATTTATTTAATTATAAGGTATTTTGTTTGGCTGTCCTCAACATTGGTTTACAACTGAAGAAGTTATAAAAATTAATAACTGCATATACTTTATAAACATGAATAAAATGTATGTTCCTAATCTAGCTAAATTATAAGTCATGTGCTGCCTAACTGGGATACATTCTGAGAAATGCATCATTAAGGGACTTAATCATTATACAAACATTATGAAGTCACTTACACAAATCTAGAATAGGCTATATGAAATAGCCTATTGCTCCTAGGCTACAGGTCTTTACAGCATGTTACTGTACAAAGTAATGTGAGATTAAATCATGCACAAGAGAAATGCAATCAGGAGATTTACGAGGCTGCTGGATAACAAAACATACTATTTTACGGCAAAAGTGTTTTTAGTAGTAAGTAGAAAGAAAACACTTTAAAATAACGACAAAAGTATAGTACAATAAATACATAAACCAGTAATAGTCATTGATTATCATTATCAAGTATTATGAACTATACATAATTGTACATGCTATACTTTTATACAACTGACAGCATAGTAGGTTTGTTTATACCAGCATCACCACAAACTTATGAGAATGTGTTGTGCTATACAATATTATGATGGCTATCAATCACTAGGTGATAGAATTTTCCAGCTCCATTATAATCTTACAGGACCATGCCACATATGTGGGCCATCATTTACCAAAACATCATTATACAGTGCATGACTGAATACCACTACAAAACAAGTGATATTCTGAACATATTTTGTGAAGAGAATATTTAAAACATTTAAATAAAACACTTAAAACTAAAACAAACACTTGACAAAATAACACTGGGTAACATATTTTAAATTTGGGGGCATTTTTTGATACTGAAAGTAAAATTGCAGTAAATTTTAGAAAAATAATTTATGAAACTTGAAAGTTATAACTTGCACTTGTCTTAAGTAGTTTTCTAGCCCTCCAATGTGCTTCCCAGGCCCTAGCTCTCATAAATAACACTAAGGCAAACATAATAAAACAATAAACATACCTTAAAGTTTTCGGACTGTAAATGGCCTTGAATTGTACGATAGGTAGCATTGAGGTCTGAAAATATCTGACATAACTTTGTTTCAAAACTGAAATTCAAATAATATATTTTTTACAATATGTTTAAAAATCACTATCCATTTCAGCATGCTAGCCAATGAAGCCCATCCCAGACTTAAAAACTTATAAACTAATCAAGTAATTCTTTAAAATTCAAGAACTAAGTATTTAAACTCAAACTATAACTGAGCTGCTTTACCTACGATTCTGAATTTTTTTCCTGCAAAATCCCCACGAGTCTTAAGTAATAGATCCCTTGATTAAACAGGAACTTTACATCTAGGATACTTTGAGCCATCTACTCTGATCTCTTTGGTTTATAAGATAGCAAGTGGAAAAGTTAAGTGACTTGCCAAAGGCAAAAAAAAAAAAAAAAAAGCTAACAGCAGAGTTCAGATTAGGACTCTCATCTCCAAATTTTCCCTACTAGAGAAAAGGAACTCCAGAGAACTAAGGAAGAGTTACATATTAATTACAGTAGAGCAACACAATTTACTACTGCATACAAAAACATAAGCAATGAACTACAACCAATACAATGATGATCAGAAGAGAACATAGAGATTCCAGTTAATGCTCTGCCTCTGGTTCCTTCATGTTTGCCATTATTTCTATTGTTTCAGCTTATTTATTATACGAATAACTAAATTTGCATTAAAAGTAAAGTTTTTTAACTTTCTATATGTCCTCTTATCAAGTTAATCAAGAAACTTAAAAACTTTTAAAAACCTGGTAATTTATCTTAAAGTGGTTTACTTCAATAAATGCAATCTGACTTTTTAAGAAAGCTTGGACTATGAAGAAATTAAAACTATTTCTTATTCCTGGAGGGTGTTAATTAACAAAACAATCCTCTTTTCTGAACTCCTTACCCTTAAATATTTTATTTCAGGAATATCAATTTACATCATTATACTTACAATTTTCTATAATATGAAGCATTGGCAACTTTGGCAGAAGAGTTGTACAAAACATCAGAAACCAAATATAATCTGGCAATCTAAAATACCAAAAGATAACATAAAACCAATTAAAAATAAAACTATCAGCAAACAATGTATCTAGAAAAATATTCTATACTGAATATTTTTGGAATCAGCATTAGGCTACTATTTAGCTCTAATTTAATCATCACAACTAATTAGAATAGTTGTAAGAAATTCAACATCACGACAACCATGACTTTGGCAGTGATATAATTTGTAACTCATTTCCATTTCAACCTGTTAGTAACTTGTGTCAAGTAACATAATAATACTACATGGGAAAGATTTCTTCAGTCAAGATCTTGAGGCAAAAAAGAAACCAATTTCAATCCAAAAAGAAGTCAACTATTATCTCCCTTTTACATTTACATTTACATTAAATGTTCCATAAGGAAAAATCATTCCAATACCTTTTTGGGAAGAGGTGTCTTTAAGATGGACAATGACTCAGTAATGCAATCCACTATTTCTTCAGCAGCTTCAGCATTATTAAGACAGAAAACCATTGCATCTCCAATATCATTTTTCCTTGGAGTTAACCCCCGCAGAATTTCCTCTAATTTATCCCTCTGTCTGAACACAAATTTTGTAATCTTATAAATATAGACAGAAATTTCAAATGCTATTATAGATGCTGCTCATAATTTCTTTAAAACCCACTCAGAAAAAACAATACTGAAGACTAAATTGTGTTAAGTCTGATTTGTAATAAGCTCCCCAAATAAGTCATATTTTTTTCTGAAGAATTTGTATGAAGAAGAATAATTTTCCTGGCCTGGAACTAATAAATGATTCCAGTGATTTTTAGTTTACAAATTAAGTAAATTTAAAATCATGGGCATTTTTTTTCAAGTCTTTGAGAGTATCCCAGTCATATTAACCCATTACAATGAAAAAGAACCTTCATGTTCTTTACTCTCCTTTAAAGGAAGTCTGTCTGATATTTTAGCACATCTCCAAAACATTAACACAGGCAAAAGCAGGGGTTGACAAACTTTTTCTGTAAAGGATCAGACAGTAAATATTGTAGGATTTGCGGGCCATACAGTCTGTCGCAGTTACTCGACTCTGATACTTTAATGCCACAGCAGCCATAGACAGCATGTAAAGGAATGGGCATGATTATGTTCCAGTAAGACTTTATTAACAAAAAGAGAAGGTAGCCAGATTTAGCCTGTGGGCTGAGTCTGTGAATCCACTGACATAAGAAATGAAGAACATACATATTCAAAAGCAAATATATTCTCAAATACTATAATTCTCCATTACCAAATACTCTCACACACGATGCATCGATGCAACTAGTATTAAGTGAAGTATATAATTCTATATGCTAAAAATTCTTTAATTTTTTCCATGAAGTATACAGAACTTACTCTGAACATTTAATAGTTAAATTTGTTTATCCTTATTAAACCAGTCTAACTGCACTGTAGCAGTGCTCACTGAGCACTAATAACATGCTGCCATGGTGGCCACACACTGCAAGCTCTGTGGAGAGGCTTTGCATAGTCAATCATCTGACCTCACTAAGCCATACAATCAATAATTTTTCCTCTTTTGTTGCATTTAGAGAGGCAAGAATTCTAAGGGACACAAGATAATTTCTGTAAGAATCTTAAGTATCCCACTGTTAGAGAATCACTGCTTAGATCATCACTAATTTTATCAAGAGGAAGAGGTCAAGGTCAATAGGACACACACTTATACTTACTAAGATGCTTAAAATTACAAAACATGTGACAAGGTATGTTACTATCTTAAACGTTCACAAGTAAAAAAAACATTTTATGTTAAGGTTAACATCATAAGACCATTAATTAAAGTAACTTCTCTGAATATTTAACAGAAAGGGGAAAAAATCTTACTCTTCTTTAAGTGCTCCCTTTTTACTAGGCTCCTCTACAAAAGCTTCTGTTTCTTGTTCTTCTGACATCCCATGCAAGTATGGATTTAATGGTGGTGGCCTCCAAAAAGATCCATTTTTGAACATACGAAAATCTTCCGTCCGCCACTTAGTTGGAGAATCTCCCTAATAAACATCCAGAATGTTATTAGAAAGCTCTAATACCTCAGTCAAAATTAACAAAATAACTAATTCTACTTGCCTGCAGAATAGAATAAAGTTTCCATCTATAGTAAACATGGGCTGGTGTCTGGTTTTCAAATAAGAACCTAAAATAAACATAAAAAAACCATTAAACACCATTCTTTAAGAACAGTATTCCAGTAAATATAAAAAAAAATAAAAAATATTATTTACCTATTATTTAGTTCTAAATAAAACCAAAAGCAAAGATCCCAGAAAAGAAATCCTCACCCACTGTAATGTGCCATCTATCCCCTTCCTCATCCCAGCTCAGACTGCCTTCAGGACTGACATTAATACTCAAAGGTATGTACACATTTTGCTGAGTCTTACAATCAATTTTATTGAACACTTTGTGTCAGACACTGTATCTGGCAATGAAGAGATTTTCTCAAGTATAATTTCTAAAGTAATAGTTTTTAAACTACTTAAGAGTGTTATATCAATGTCTTAAATATCATTGCTATTCAGAAGATAAGCAATTTCCTATAAACCTCATTTGTTCTAATATATCTGACTTACAAAAGCCTTTCATCGAAAATCATAATGAAAAGTATTTTCTTCCTAGAGAATGCTAAAAACAATGTTATTTAATTAACTAAATCAAAATCAGAGAGAAAACTGACCCAAGCACATTCTAGTCCAATTTCTAAGGCTGCTTTCTCCTCTCATTTCCAAAATAACCTCATACTTTTAGAACTTTATTCTTGGAAATATTTTTAATTCAAAAAATGAAGTGAAAAATTCCATGCTACAACATGGATAAACTTTGAAGACATTATATACTAAGTGAAATAAGCCAGTCTCAAAAGTATAAATACCACATGATTCCACTTATATGAGGTATCCTAAAGTAACCGAATTCAAAGAGACAAAGTAGAACCGTGGTGCCAGGGGCTGGGGGACCAAGGAAGTTGTTGTTTAAGTGGTAAAGAGTTTCAGTTATGGAATATGAGAAAAGTTCTGCAGATAGATAGGATGATGGTTCATAACAATGTGAATGTGATTAATGCCAACAAACTTTACACATAAAAATGATAAATTTTGTTATATGTATATTGTATCACAATAAAAAAAAAAAAATACACACCTGAACATGGGGTTGTTGATTTCTCTGTTCATAATCATAGCTTCAAACATTGGCCCTTCACGTACAACAAACTCTATCATTCGATGTATCAGGGCGAGCAAATTCCTACAACAACAACACAGTTAAAGAAAATGGATTCAGACCTACTACTATATAAAACTACACTTGACCTAAGTTACTAAAATTGTGCAGAAAAAAATTGTTCTGCTAACATAGAATTTTATACCAAAACAGTAACCTGGAGCATATGTTATTGCCTTTAGAAGGAGTGGGACAGTGGGGATAGGGGAGTGGGAGGGGAAGGAAAGGTAAAGGAGGGTGGGAAACCACAACATAGCTTCATAGTAATAAAGATTAAATTTTCTAAATGCCATTTAATTTTATTTCCCAAATGCAAAACATTAAATTGTGAATCACGACTAACTGGAAAGCTGTAAATATATAAATATCAGTAACTTAGAGCTTACATGTTATATCATATCCATCTAAAAACTTACACACTATCTCAGTTTTAAAATATTCCTAAACCAAGCACTTTTGTGGTGGTACTGCAATGTTATATACATGACTATAATTTATAAAAATGGAAACTATTTAACAAATTTAAGGCCTGGTTTAATAAAAAATCCATCCAACTCCTGTGCTTTTCTAGTACACATACAGCAGACAGAGTTTTTATTGAATCTGACCTTTAATGAGGCAATATCCCTTTGGACCACACTTCAAATTAGGTCACACAATTCATGACATGTATAATTCTGCCTGTGTATTATGAATCAATGAAGTAATTATAATGTCAAAGCTTTAAATTAAGTCCTCGTTCCAAAATATTCCAAAATAAGGGACATGGTGAGATGCCCTTCCCATTTTTCCTAAAAATTACCTTCTAATACTTAAGCCAAAAATAAACATATGTAACTTTTTAATATTTATTTTATTGGTTAGGTTTATAGAAAGTCTTTATTTTTAAAATATGAATCTGGGTCCTAATATCATATTAGACTCCAAACAGAATTTTGAGACATTGATTATGGTGTCAGGCAAAAAAAACTCAGTTTATTACAAGCTTCTTTTGATTTCTCATTTCACCAGTCCCCCAGCATATAAAGCTGGCAAATAACAATTGGGAAAAGCAAAAGGATATTGGCTCTTGGTACAAGGCACACATTAAATTACACCTTTGGCATTCCCAGCTCAAATTAAGTTGATATAACTGCTAGAATATAAATATGTAGTTATAGAATTAAGACATCTTTTTTTTTTTTTTTTTTTTGGTTCTATAATGCCTGCTTCAGAGTTCATGAACAGCAATTAATCTCATGGTGATTATAACTATTGCTCACAGTTTTCAAACAAACCTACTTAAGTGGACACTAAAATCTCTCTAGAGTAGAAAAATAAAATTTTTTGACCTCCTAAAGGATCCTGAAAGAGGTCAAAAAAGTTATATAAAGTTTTATATCTTTACAAAGGGAAATTATATATTTAAAACTACTAATTCAACTTGAAATTGTTAAAAACAAAGTTAAAATCATTACTTAATTTTAAATCTAAAAACTATTTTTCTTTTACAGAAGTATTAATTGCTCTGCAAATTTGCAGTTGATATGCAAATGAGAATGAATTATTCTCAAATCCATAGTTAATAACATTATTTTGAAGGGAAATAACATGAAATTATGATTCAGTTCCAAAACTCCCACTGGTATGTGACATATTAAAGTGAAGAGAAATTTTATATATAATATATAAAATCAATCATTAGGTGGACAAATACTATATACCCAGAAATTTGTATGAATTAAGTCAAAAGCAACTTGACTTAAGTATTAGAGATAGATGAAAAAAATGGTTTAGCAAATTTAAAACAAAGGATTCATTATGAGTCAAGACTTTTTAGCAAAATGTATACTCAAAATTTTATTTAGAAAGAAGCTGAGCCACATGTAAAGCTACTACTTGATATATGTTTTTTGAATGGTACAAAAAACTTTCCTGTGAATGCTCTATCAGTGGAAGAAAAAAACCCACTATAGTTTTAAACAGGCTTGTAACTGATAAAATCTGTTTTTAGAAATTTAAAGTTTAAAAGAAGCTTTAAAATGTTGCATATGATTATTTAAAATCAAAATCTGACAATCAGTTATTGCTAGCCTGAATTCAAGACTATTGAAGAATTATAATCACACTTGCTCCTTAAGGATTGTGTGCTTCCTATCTCAAAAACGATGACTTTTCTAATAGAATAAAATAGTGTAGTACAAAAAGATGATATATTTTAAGTGCATTATTTTATTTTAAAATGGTAATTATCTTATTCTGGGCAACAACAACAACAAAAAAAAAAACAAAAAATGTTTCTCAGTTATAATAAAACCACATTTATTGGAGTCGATCGTACCAATGTCTGGTCAAAAACTGTATACTTTCCCAATCCATCCCATGATGTTTTCCTGGTCCCCCGCTGCCGCAGACAGTTCAGCTGGTGTTGCTCACCAAGGCCAATGTCAAAGAGAATTTGGTATTCTTTTGTGTTTATTTATTATTCAACCAGTGTTGTGTTCCTGTGTTTGGGAAAAGGCTTAGCTTGACTGAGCAAGAGCATACCTAGAGCATGAACTCTTCTGCTTTAACATTATATTGAAAAAGAAAAGAAAGGAAAATAAAAGAATTCCAAACATCTTTGTTTATCATGAAAAAACAGTTTCTAGTATGTTCAGTGTTCATGGAAATAACAGAAATTCCTTCTAAAATCAATCAGAAAATAAAAACAAAACTATGCCTTCAATAAGGTGAAATCCAACTAAGATTGCATATTAAACACAGATAATTCAGAAACAAAAAAATAACAAATTGTATCAAATTGTAACATTATCTAAATTTTAAGATACATTTAAAACACCTATTTTCTCATCACAACAGTCTAATATTAGACTAAATATTAAATCTATTAAATACATTCTAATTATTAAAGCTATAAAATTCCTTACATTGATAACAATAAAAGCAAAAAAAGATAATGATACAAAATTGCAAAGTATACTGAAGTTGGTTAAATTTCACATATCCCCCCAAAAAGTACTGGGAAGGAACCATTGCTCAGTCAAGATATTACCTTTTCCTCAACACCATTTTTCTTTAATTCAGAAGGGGATATTGTCTATATTTAGATCAGTAATAATAAAGAAAAACATGTACCTTTCTGTTGGGATAACCACTTTGACTATGGCTTGCGACAGAGTCTGTATATGAAGTCACATCAGATAATAAACATAGAATATGTGAGTATTGTTAACAAGTAACAAGCAAAAATATACATATGCATTGAAAATACTACACATCTAATCACAAGTTTTGCAGGCAATCACTGCATTTGAAGTAATTATACACTAAGCAATTACACAAAAACAAATGGATGTGTTCAGTGAACAATAAATGTTCACCAAATGCAAAGAATCAGAACATTCCTGCCAGAATGCACATCAATGCACTGAAATAGGTACTACACTGAGAATTATCAGATAAAGATTTTAATTTGTGAAATAATTAACTGTTTGCCTCTGACCATAATACAGTTTGCTACTTTGTTCCCAAGCCTTTAAAACCAGCCCTGTCATTTTAAGTGGAATTAATTCATAACAGAACCAACAAATTCTTATAACTTGAAATTAAGTTGGTTTTATGTTTAATAAAAAGGAAATACTCACCCTTTGCTTTTACTAGAGTAGTTAACATTAAAAAAAAAAAAAAACATATATGCTCTCAAATAATCTAATAGCTAAAATCTTGAAAACTGCTGCCATCCAAACAGTTTAACTATTTAGAAGGTTTTTCTAATTGAAAAGTCACTTAACCAAATACAAAGTATCACTTTCTCAGAACAAAGTAAATTTAGGATATGTACTTAAGCACACTGGATACAACAGTGGACAAAGGGAAAAAAAAGACTTAATAGTGGTCAAAAAGGAATGGTAGCCACAAATAAAAATATGACCTACTTTTTCAAATAGGGTTTCCATGGGCTAAGGCAGGGAACACATCTACTTATTTAAGAGTTGCCAAACAGAATTACACACACATTTTCTATAAAATTGTTGAAAAGAAACACTACCACAGATTTAGTATTTACAAATAGATGCGGCCCTATGTACATTTTTTAAATTACCTTCTCAAAATCCTCTTTGTTTTTAGGTGGCGGTAACATGGGAGCATTGGGGTTTTTTAACCGCTCTCTAGGTTGTGCGTTAAAAGGCAGTCCAGATGGAGGTGGGGGAAGCGTATGTTCCATCATGGAAGGTGGAATGTATATTGGATGTGGAGGAATAGGTACAGCTTTACCCCAACCTAACTTCATTTCAAAAGACATAATCATCTTTCCTACAAGAAAGAAAAGAAAGGTCACATTGGTAATAACTCTCAAAATAAATAAAAGATTTCAGTGATTTGAATTTTTATTTTTAACCTTTCCATTTCTGGTCCAGTTTTCCCCTTAAGTTTTTATAAACACTTCTCAGAACCAAAAAAAAAAAAAGTCTGAATTCTATATATGGACAATAAAAATTCACTTACCATTTAAATTTTTTAAAGCTCTTTCAGCATCTCTTCTGTTCATAAAGGCCACAAAGCCACAATTTCTCTCTCTTGCTCTTTCTTCATCAGTTCTAGGCCACATAATTTTCACACTGGCTAACGGTCCAAACCTTCCAAATTCTTGGCACAACATTTCTTCATTCATCTGTTAAAAGATGTGTTTTTTGGTATGCAAAAAAGGAAAGAAAGAATTCTATGCAACCGAAAGCAAAGAAGTTTTTGCAAAATGAAAAAAGATATATTAATGCTACATTTTTCCATTCAAGTACTAGGACTTCAACACAAATAAAATCCTGCCTTCATGGGGTATTCACAAATCTTTTCATATCAGAAACACACTGTTTTATGTAAAAAAGTGGCCAGGGTGATAGAGGCTAGGTGGCTGGAGAAATCTAAAGCACACCTTTACTTCCGCTCTTCCTCCTTTGGAGATCCTGCCATCTAAAATAAGCTATTCTACGGTTATAGTTTGGGCATTTAGCAACATTTTTCAGGCAGTGGCAATTACTGTATTTAAGTTAGGGAAGAAATATTTGTTGGCAATGCAAGAAAAAAAGGATCTGATTACTTTTTCTTTTTCCAACACAATGCTACCAGTGTAATCATGTATAGAGAAAACAAAAAATGGTAAATATGCGATGAGGTCAACTATACAATTTTTTTTAAAAAGCATATTATAGAACAACCACTACATTTCCCATAACACAATTAACACTGACATGTGGAAAAGAATTACAATATAAAAGACAAAAAGTACAAATGCTAGTTTGCTGTTAAGGAAAAAAAGAAAAAGGAAATCCATAAGGAAGCAGGCTATGCATTAAAAGGGTATAGTTTCAAAAGAATACTCTCCACCACTGGTCATATCCTGATGTGATAAATAATAAAAATCATCACCTAGTAAAACAATTCAATGTATAGTCCAGTTACAGAAAGAGAAGACAAGCCCTTAAGAATTATAGCAAAGCAATTCAGCCTATACCAGCAAGATATTGTGAGCGACAATCTAGTTCCATCAAATTTGCTTACTTCAGATTCTTGGCTATTTTTTTTTTTACTGCTGACAAAGTAGTTTTCTTCCAAAGTAGTTTCCTTCCAAAAGTATAAACCAACATTCATCTTACTTTTTCTACTATTACCTGTGGATTAATGTTTCCAAGGTATAAATTAGTAGTGCTTGGATCGCCTACATCATGTGACCCAGGTGCATAATCATCAAGAACTAAGGCAAAAAGAAAAAAAAATTATAACCTGAAAAATACAAAGTCTGGACAATTTTTATTAATTAAAAAAGCAAAAAACTGTATTACCACCAGATGATCTATTTCTTCTTGAGGGCGCATCCACTTTAAAAAGGGAGAAAAGAAAACAATTCTTAGTTTTTAGAGTAGTTAACCACAAATATAAACATTAAAATAAATGTCACTTACTGGAACGACGCTGACCATCAGAATCCGACTGAGGAGGCTCAAATCGACTTAACCTGCCTTTTGTTTTATGTCTCTCATCACGTTCTTCCTGAATCCTGTTGAAAACATTTATAATCACTAATAATATGTTTGTTCACGTTTAATAATAGAACTTACCAGGTATCATCTTCAAATAACTTGAAATATGTGTAATTAAATGCCAGTACTGACAATCAAGATTAGAGAGTCGCTCAGCTTTAAGAGTCATGAAAAAATTTCTGATATATCATATACGCAATAAAATACAAAGCCCATGTTTAAGGTAAGGAAGAAATTCAACATTAAAACCAAGAATCTGTTCTTTCTTGGCTAAGTTTGACCATTCTTCACCCATTACACCTCAGTAACTATATTGTTTTCACTACAAATAGGACTCCGAACATTAACCAACTGAATTGCATCCATATAATGCAAGCAGTCCAGATGGTGGATAAAATGCTAATTCATTTTCAAACATACCCCATATACAGCACTAAAATATCTAAAACAACCTCATGGTAAGCCAGTTAGTACTAACTAAATGGTACACCACATTCTTCACACCTTCACACCTGTAAGCATCAGCTCACTATACCTATGATAGCTACTCTTAGCACTAGAAAACTTACTGTTTCAATTCTTCTTTGAAGAGTTCCAAATTGCTTTTTTTCTTTTCTTTCTCCCCTTTCTTCAGTGGCTATGAAGGATATGACAAATTATACTTCAAACAAAAGAAGGTTCAACAAAACCAATGGCTCAATAATCATTTTAAATAATTTTTATTTTAGTGCCAATTATGTTCTAATTTAAATTAAAAAGAATGAATGCTTCTCTTATCACTGAACTTCCTTTCCTGTTCTCTCAAACTAAAAAATTAA
The DNA here is from genome assembly GCF_000151845.1 of Pteropus vampyrus. NCBI lineage: Eukaryota > Metazoa > Chordata > Mammalia > Chiroptera > Pteropodidae > Pteropus > Pteropus vampyrus. The sequence continues at coordinate 6,097,349 of NW_011888878.1, forward strand.
CAATTATTAAAACAAACAAAATGACAATAAGCAATCTTATAGTAAAGGAGCCACTATATCACCCAAAAGCGTGCAATACTTAGGCTTGAATATTGTTAGAGGGGAACAGGTGGCAAAATTAATGAATACAGAGTAACTGAACTACCATGTAAAGTAACTGCCAAGAACAACTACCAAAAATATGCACCCTCAAAACAATAAACATAGGAGGATATGAATTACTTAAACAATCAGTAACATCATTGGATTTCCTTTTAAAATTACTTCCAAAACTGCTTTTGGAATAACCTCTTTTAAAAGTGCCAAAATAATTCAATGGAAAAAGAATAGTCTTTTTAACAAATAGTATTAGGACAACTGAATATCCACATGCAATAAAGAATGAAGCTGGACCTCTACTGCACACCATATACAAAAACAAACTCAAATGGTTCACAAACCTAAATGGAAAAGCTGAAACTATATAACTCTAAGAGAAAAACATAGGAATGAAATCTTTATGATTTTGAATGAGGCAATAACTTCTTAGACATGACACAAAAGGCATGTAACAAAAAAAACTGAAAAACTGACCTTCATCAAAATTAAACATTCATGCTTCAAAGGACACTTAAGAAAGTGCAAAGATAAACCAAAGAATGAAGAAAACATCTGCAAATCATATAGCTGATAAGAAACTCAACTCTAGAAATTGTAAAATATTCTTACAACTCGACATTAAAAAAGAAATAAGCAAATTAAAAAATGGGCCAAGAATCTGAAAAGTTATTTCTACAGAAGACAACAAACGGACAATAAACACATAAATGCTCAACATCATTAAGGAAGTGCAAATCAAAACCACGATTAGGTACAACTTTGCATCCAGCAAGATGACTAAAATAAATATGAAAAAACAGACAAGTGCTGACAAAGACATGGAAAAACTGTAACCCTCATACATTGCTGATGGGACTGTAACATGGTACAGCTGCTTTGAAAAACAGTTTGGTTGTTTCTCAAAAAGTTAAACAGTTGCCACATGACATAGCAATTCCACTTCTAGGTATATACAAAAGAATTGAAAACGTAGGTCCACACAAAAGCTTATACACGAATGTTTATAGCTGCATTATTCTTTTATGATAGCTAAAAAGCGAAAACAACCCAAATGTCCATCAAGTGATAAATGGATAAACAATATGTGGTATATCCATAATACAGAATATTATCCACCATAAAAGGAATGAAGTACTGATCTATGCCACAACATAGATGAAACCTTGAAACATGATGTTAAGCAAAGAAGCCAGACACAAAAGGCCTCATGTTATATGATTCCATCTGCATGAAATGTCCAGAATTGGTAAATCCAAAGAGACAGAAAGTAGATTAGTGGTTGCCAGGAATTGGCGATGACTAAAATAGGTAGATAGTTCCTTTCTGGAATAATAACAATGTTCTGAAATTAGAAATCAGTGATTACTGCACAACTCTAAGTATACTTAAAAAAACCAACAACACTTAATTGTATACTTTATAAGGATAAATTTTATGGTATGTGAATTATATCTCAATGAAGCTGTTACTTTTTTAAATTGCTTTCATAGCTATTTTAAAAGTCACAAAAAAATCAGTCTCACTATTCAGTGCAATCGTATTTCTTCATCAGATCTGATTCTAGATGACATAACCCACATCTACCTACCTCCCCCCACAAAAACCCCTCAAAAAATAAAAATTTTTCTAACATTGAGAATATTTAAAAGAAACTGTTGCTAATTCTGACAGTAATTCCAAATATCACAAAAATGTTCTAAGTAACAGACACATTGTTGGAGTATATATAGTCTTCCAAAGTTAACTGATACTACATATGCTGATACAATTTAAATATCTCAGAGTTCAGAATTGTTTAAAAATACAACCCCATTCATTATTTTACATTAATACCTAAAAATAATCAACTTTTTACTTGCAATTAATATAGTAACAGCAAATGTTCACTGTTCAAAGAACATAAAATATATTAACTACATGTCCTAATTTATTTTCTCTTATACAGGAAGATTAAGCATCAAAACTCAACATCTACTCTCAAAATTAAAAACAAGAAACCAAAGTCCTGCTTACAGTGAAAGTACTGAAAGTACCATTGGCAATGTCATCTCTAAATATACATGGCCACTTATTTAAGTATGACTTACAGGTTTTTTGGTTTCTATCACAAGAAGAGATGGTGGTCTTTCATTCGATGACTGATTTGGAGGATTTTTTTGATCTGCAAATCTTGAAGATGGCTTATAGATTTTGCCTCTTTTTTCATCAGTTTCATGTTCTTCTGAAATTTAAAATACTAAGTTTCAATACTATTTTCATATTATTTGGATTTTATTTACTCGTTATTTTATTTAAAAATAAACAAAAATAAAATACTTTTAGTACTAACATACATCACTATTGACAATACATGAAGTTAAATTCAAATATTACTGCCTTACTCTCAAAAATACCAATTTAATCATTTTATAGTAAAACTATGAAATACATTAAAGTTTTTGCAAAGTTCTCTGCTGTCTTAAACCTTGGAAGGTAGTAAGTATTTTTAAAACTTATCTGACTCTAATTTCTCAGTAATCCATATTTCGTCATTTATTTTGCTAATTAAGATCACCACAAGAGAGTGCTAATAGAAAAAGCAACCAAACTTCTCTCATAATTACCTGCAGTCATTCATCATTTTTGGATTTACTCAAGGATTATAATACTTACACTTACCTTTAGCTGCATTAACAACACCTCCACGCACAAATGTTTTCACTTTATTACCATCGCTTCCTTCAAAAGCAGCAAGAAATTCCTCATATATCTCAGCAGCAGCCTTTTCATCCTCCTAAATACACATAAATACATTAATAGCACTTAATATAAAAATTATTATTGTATATGGGGTGAAACTCATCAAGGAAAAATGTAAATGAAACCTTTCCTTCACTGAGGAAAGTAGGTTAAACAGTCTTAGTCGGTAATATCTAATCCTTACAAAATATTAGATATTAGTTAACAATGAAACTAAGAGAAGCTTTGATCTTCTACTGGCAATTTGTGGAACCAGAAAAGATCTCACTAAATAAATTTGTTTAGAGACAATTCAAGTGTCAAATTGTATGACAACTGACTGTATAAAATATATTATCTCATTAATGTTTATAATTTCTAAGGCACGATGACTTAATTCAAAGTGAATACAAAGATTTCCTTTATAAACTACCAAAAACATGTTTATTAGAAATTAAAGCAATATCTCCAGAGAGCCAGAGTTGGCATTTAAAAAAAAACTCAGAACCTTGACAGTTTCCATTAAAACTATTCTAAATGTCCCCCGAAATGTATGAATAAAAAGGACAATAGAACGGAATAGAAAACACAGAAATAAATCCAATAACATGGCAATTTAGTATTCAATAAAAGGAGCATCAAATCAGTGAAAAATAGATGGATTTTTCAATGAATAATGTTGGGATAACTATTTGAAAAAAGGTAAAAATGAACCAATTATTCACATTATATACAAGTATAAGTTGCAAATTAATCAGATTTAATTTTTTTTAGAAATGAAACCATGTTAAGTATTAGAGGGAAAAAATGAGAAATTCCTTTATACGCTGAGAATGGGAAAATCTTGACTGAAAACCCAGAAACCATAAAGAAGGACTGATAAATCTGATTATATAACAACATAGTTTCTGCAAGGAAAAACACCAGAAGCAAAATGAAAGGACAATCGATAAACTAGGACAAAACACTGCACCTTGTATCATAGATCAAGTGTTAATATACTTAATATACAGAGTTTCTAAAAATAGAGCTTACAGAAAGATTGGTTTAGATAAGAGCAGACAGTTTACAAAATAAATACAAGAAAATCTGTTTAATCTTACTTTTAAGAGAAATGCAAATTTAAATCTACACTGAGATACTTTTGTTCACCTAGGAGACTGGCAAAACTCCTCTGATAACATCCGTTGTTGGCAAGGCTATAGAGAAACCAGCTCTTATACATTGTTGATAGGAATGCAAAATGGCCCTACCCTTACAGAGAGCAAAGTGACAATATTAGCAGAGTTATTTATGCATTTACCATTCAACCCAGTAATCTCAATAATAGGAATATATCCCAAAGATACACTAGCAAACAAAAAAAAAAAGCCATATGTATAATACTATCCATAACAGCACCCTTCAAAATGTCAAAAGATCAAAACAAAAATGCCCTCAACAGAATTTTAGTTGAATAAACTATTGCTTATCTACACAGCTACTTAAAAAAAAAAAAAAGGCAAGGACTAATTCAATATACTTGGAGTAATCTCTGAGATATTTTATGAAAAAAGTGAAATGGAGAAAAGTGAACTAACTATACAAGAGTGGGTACAATATATATGTACACACACGCTTATAAAAAAGAATAGATCAAAAAATAACCAAAATTGTTACATAGTAGAAAAGGGATAGAAGCTGGACTCCTTTGAATATACCCTATATTACAGACTTGACATGGGAGTGGCAGCTGAGAATACCCCGGAGGTCCAAAGTCTCTGAAAAACTTCTCTCTTCTGCCCATACACCGCTGCCCCTTCAGATAGTTTCCAAGGATAACTCAAAATACATTTTAAACATTACCTTTTTCTTTAATTCTTCTTGCTCTTTCTTACTTAAAGTTCGCTTAGCTGTACTCATTTTTCCAATACTGAATGCTTTAAGTTTGTTTTCTAGAAGAGGCTGGATAAAGAAATAAAAAGCATACCTTTACATACAAATTATTAATGCTATCTATAACTCAAATGATACAGCTCAAATGATAACCAAATTTTCAGATTAGATGACTTTAAAAAAATAACTCATTGTAAAAAAAAGCTGATGGCACTGTAAGCATCAGGTGGCTTGCCTACCTTAAGCTTAATTCTGAAGTAAATATTCATTAAAGAATATCATTCGCTAGCTGAAGGTCAATAACATACAAAAGCCATTTAAAAAATTTAAAAAAAAAAAAAAAAAGGTAAAAATGAAACAGAGATATGCCCAGGCTTAGAACTCATTCAACACCTGCTCGTTGGCAGCAAGAATAAAAACACTTAAAAAGGGAGAGCACAGATGTTTCTGGGCAAAAGAAGCAATAGAAAAAACAGACGAACAAATAGAGAGGAGGCATACACTTCCATGGTTCAGTAGCAGAAATCTAAATATCATCTATAATCCCCATTTCAGGTAGTACAAATCACATCATTTTCTTTTATAATTCTGCAAATCACCTCATGCTTCATTAATAATACTGATGTTTGTGAACATAATCATTTCATTTACTTTGCTAGGAATATATCACATACAGTATTTTAGGTTTCCACACAAATTAACATTCACTGATTAATTATGAATATGAAAAAATAGTATTTTAATAAAGTTTCCATTTACGTAAAAGTAATTTCCTTCTGAAATATAGCTTCAATAAATTATCTGTAGACCTTTAATTGTTCAGTTATTCATATGAATGTTAAATTTTGATTTATAAATTTTAAGAGGAAAATGTTTATTAAATATAACCTAAAATATTAATCTGCTATTGAAATCTAAAGATTTCTCTAGCACCTACCAAAATAAGAAGTTAATCAATTATAAAATTAGACCTTATCAATTCTGTTATTAAAAAGCCTAGCCCTTGAGATATGCAGCATCAAAGAGTAATATTGCTGCAAACTATTTTAAAGTTACATCAAAATCATTTGAAAAACTAAAGCAGTTTATAACTCAAAAGTCTATACTGGGTTTAAGGAACAGATTCAAAATAAAATTCCCACCCCCCCACCTCACCCCTCAAATAGAAAGAAAGATGTTTTGCCATCATTCAGCATCTTTGGTTTCAACTTCAAAAGTTTAAACAAATTGTAAAATCATATATAAATTCAATGAAAAACAATTTTACAAAATAAAATGTTAGAGATCAAATTTTATTTATAACCTAAGAGCTATGCCCAAGAGAAAAATGGTTAAGAAAATTAAGAAATGTTTACTAAAAGAAAGACAATCATCCATTAAGTTTATTTACAGAATTTTTGCTAAAATTTAAAAACTTAGAACTGAAAATAATATTTTTAAACGTGCCCCTGTAAAATGGATCTCAGCAAAGTAAAAATACATTTGTGCTGAGAAATATTAAACAAGAAAAATAAAGTGTTAGCAATGTTAATACTGGCTGGTGGTGATTGTCTTCTTTATCATAATTTCCAAATTTAATCACAAGAAAACATTACTTAAAATAGAAAAAAAGATGAAAAGAACATGAGAGCACTTTGTAGATACATGCAGTAAAGAAGCTCCTTCTTTGGGTTCTTGGATTGCCCTAGACATTGCACTAACCAGAGTGAATAGCATCTGCTCTGTTTGCTTCCCAGGGCAAGACTTTAAGCTCTCTGAGCAAGAGCTGTGTTTTAATCATCTGTGTATTTCCAGTGAGTAGTTTTGGCACTTGGTTCCATATATGTTTGGTATGGGAGGAGAGAGGGGATAACAAATCTGACCATTAACCATTTTACACCCAAAATGTTTTGTTTTTCTTTAAATTTTAAAATTTAAATAAAATATCTCACATACGAGCTAAAAAACGTTTCCTTAGCTGAACTTTAGTTTCTCATTAACCCGAATACAATGAAGAATACTATTTTCAAATAGTACAAGATAAAAGAACAACTACAAAACCAAGATATCCAACCACCAAATTCAATCAAGGACAGATTAAAATCATTATACTTTCTTATCTTTATCAATACTTACTCTTGAAAGATTCTGATGAGGAGAATCACAAAGGCTTTCACGAGTACTTTCATTCCTATAATTATGTTTCCTTGGGCTCTTAGGTCGTGTTCGACTTGGCATATCACTATCTGAAGGTCCAGATGTATCCATCTTCAGGAAAAGTAAAACAAGTTTTTAAAAATTCCACGGGTAACAGTAGAAACTAGAAATAACCCAAATGTCCAAATATTGAAAAATTTAATTATACACTAGCAAAACCCTTTTTAACATCACCACGATTTCATCAAAAAAGTCCTTAAGTACAAAGAAAGTTTTCAATAATTCTAACAAGCTCAAATTTTATATCAGTAACAAATACTTGTTTTCCTTGAAGCAACAGGTTCATTTCCTTCATTTTCAAGAAAATATCTGTCAAACCCCAAGCCTGATAAATCAGTCTGTCTGTCAGATGCTCCTTCAAATAAAAATGGTAATCCATGAAAAAAAGAAGCCAATTTCATTTCTCAATTTAAACAATTCCACAAGTACTTTTCCTCAAGACAAACATCACACTTTGGTAAGCAGAAATGCCTTGTATGTGCTTCCCATTTCATCCTACACAACATTAAAAGACCCACAAAATATAGTAATAATAATTTTTACTGCTTCATCAAGAACAATATTAAGTGAAACTAGCATATTTTTACTGTGCCTGTGGGGAAGAATACAATGACTACTAGTACATTTTGGCAACACTGCCTTGATTCCTAAGGTGCCAGTAGTTTACCTATCAACTGCTTTTTCACCATAAGTGCAAATGTCAACACAGTGAAAAAAGCACATAATATCTTAGTATTATTACAAAATAGTTTTGAACTCACAGACCCCCCCTCCGCCCCGAAAGATTCTTCGTGACCTTCAAAGGTCTGAAGACCACACTTTTGAGTACTGCTATAATAACACACGTAAAGAAATGTTTATCGCAGTACTGTTCAACATGTCAAAAAGCTTTAAACAGAAAATATATGCCCATCAGAGAAACAGCTTACTAAATAATTGAACCTGCCCCTGTGAACATTATGATGCCATTAAGAAGACTAGATTACAGTTATGCCTGTTGACTTGCAGAGATTTCCAGTAAGTATATTATGCCATAAAAAAAGAATGACAAGTACACACATTTATGTATGTACAGAATTTTATAAGCATGACAAAAAAATGAAGGAAATACACACACTAGGTTTCTAACGGTTTGAAGAGCCCAACTTATACAAGAACACCAAAAAAAGGAGGGCACCTAACAAAAAAGATGAAATAAAATAGGCACTTACAAAAAAGGTGAATGAAAATAGTCACTTACAATATAATTATATTTATTTATCAAGTGAAATCGTTAAGTATAGGGATATAAACAAAGAGAAATTAAATTTTAAAGAAAAAAGAAAAATTGCCTTTTATACTCACATGCGCATCTGAAGATCCAGATGAATGAACATCTGATGATCTGGTCTGCAAGTATTAAAAATAAAAGTCAATATTTAAATGATCAGAAAATCTTACAATGCTAACGAGTGTTTCACGGACTCAATTTTTCCAAACTTGTAGCAATTCTTCCTCAGCTAATAAAACCAAACTTACAAAAAGGTTGTGATCCAAAATAAATGTGCAAGTCAATTCTTTAAAATTCGGAATGCCTATTTCCGAAAATATGATGCAAATGATAGTAGGATAATTACAGTGGAAAACTAACCATAATTTTTACAACAGAATTTTTGTGCAAAAGCTCTTCTCAAGCCATAAAACAGTGTTCACTGCTTCAACACTAATATAGCAGCAACTTCTTACTACACAGCAAAAAGAAACCTCCCCTTCTTTCTTTCTCTAACCACCCAAAGTCATATAAGCAGCAGATTCTAATGCCATGAAAACCCACTTGATGTCTAGCAAATGACACAAATTCTACTACTGCAGAAATAGTTCAAGAAAAACAAAATCCTATTATCAAATCCTTGTTAGGCCTCCATTTTGAACTTGTTCTAAGGGAGCTGCTGCTTCTTCAGCATACCACTACTGCTATTACACAAGGAAGAAGTCAGTCTTCAAATAATGGCACCTTCCAACAATGTCAACTCTTAAAATTTCATCTTACTTTTTCTTAATTGATCTACATTTCAAATTTCATACAGCATACAATAACTTATTGGTTTTTCACTATGCATCTAAGAACAAAGAAGCCAAGTTGCAAGGCTATTTAAATACGATTCATATAGGCCCACACAGTATTGCTTTATTTATCTTGTCTAAACATAAGGCTAAGAACAGCCTATTGGATTTTCATACTGAATCAATTTACTCCTCTGAACTCCACTGTACTGGCCCCTAGACAAAATCAGCCCCAAACTATCAAGCACTGAGATACTTCTCACCTCTATTCTTTCTATCCATTTTTCTGTCGCCAACCTTATTGTATCCCCCCTTACTCACTTTCTCCTCCCCCTAATCTTCCTTAAAAAGCAAGATAGCATGGAAGAAATTTTTTGATATTTAAATAACTATCAAACAAACTTTGAAACACAGTTTGAAATGCACCTATTTGCATACACATAAATGAGAAAATCTGAGAATAACTAACTTTTCTTAGAAAAAAGTTCAGTCAAAAGGCTGAAAGGTTTGAAAAAAATAATAAATTGCCTTCCAATACTGTAGTATTATCCTGCTATGAAACAAAAATATCCCAATCATAACAGTAACAAAAAATATAAAACACTTAGAAAGCAACCTGTTTGAAGAAAACACAAATTTCACAGAAAGATTCAAAGTTATTCAAGTCACCTTTTGAAAAGACTCATCATATTCCTGAATGAAAAAGCTCATTATTAAGACAATATCAGCTATAACCAAATTTATTTTCATATAATACAATTTCATTCAACAGCTCAAAGTACCAAAGGGAAATATTTGCAAATGGGATTGCCAAAAAAAATTCTAAAGTTCACCCTGAAGAAGCATGAGTAGCTAAGAATGTGTTAGCCTTTCTTTAACCTTCTATGCCACCACATTCAAATAATCATTTCTAGGACTTAAAAGTAACAACACAGCTTAGGAAGATGCATCAGCTGATTTCAATTAACCTAAGATGACACTGGTCATATCTACTGCAAACCATTTTTCACTGACACGCAGCTATAGCTACAAAGCATTCATAATGGAACTTTTAAATAATTTTATTTTTCAATTACAGTTGACATACAATATTATATTAGTTTCAGGTGTGTAACATAATGATTAGACATTTATATAACTTACAAAGTGATCGCCTCGATAACTCTGGCACACATCTGACATCATACATAGTTATTATAGTATTACTATATTCCTTTTGCTATACGTTATAGTCTCATGACTATTTTTTAACTGCCAATTTGTAATTCTTAATCCCTTTCTCTTTTTGACTCATCTCCCAAACCCCCTGCCACCTGGCAACCATGAAAATGTTCTCTGTATTTATTTGTTTCTATTTTGTTTGCTCATTTATTTTGTTTTATAGAGTCCATATGTAAATGAAATCATACGGTATTTGTCTTTCTCTGACTTATTTCACTTAGCATAATACCATCCATGTTGCTGCAGATGGCAAATTTTCATTCTTTTTTATGGCTGAGTAATATTCCATTGTATATATGACCACTTCTTCATTCATCTTTTTTAAGTTTATTGGGGTTATATTGGTTAATACAATTATACAATTTTCAGGTGTATATTATAATTTGACATCTATATATTCTATTGTGTGATTACCCACCCCCGAGTCCAGTTTCCTTCAACTACCATATATTTGATCACCTTTATCCACTTCATCCTCCCCCAACTCACCCTATATTTAACCCCCTTTACCCCATCTACCTCCCCACTCCTCCCCTAGTCCCTACCCTCTGGTAACCACTAGTCCATTGTCCATGTCCCTGAATTTGTTTATCCTGCTCATTTGTTGCTCTTAGGTTTATATCCCACATATAAGTGATATCATGTGATTTTCAACTTTTTCTGTCTGGCTTATTTAGCTTCGCATGATTAACTTGAGGTCCATCCATGTTGTCGCAAATGATAGTATTTCATCTCTTCTTAACTAATACTCCATTGTATATGTACCACATATACAATATGTACCACAGCTTCTTTAGCCAATCATCTATCGTAGGACACTTCGGTTGCTTCCATGTCCTGGTCACTGTGAATAGTGCTGCTATGAACATCAGTGTGCAAATATCTTTTCGGATATGGGTTTTCAAGTCTTTGGGGTAAATACCCAGTAGAGGGATCGCTGGATCATATGGTAGATCAATTCTTAGTGTTTTGAGGAACCTCCATACTGTTTTCCATAGTGGCTGTACCAATCTGTAGTCCCACCAGCAGTATATGAGGGTTCCTTTTTCTCTGCATCCTCTCCAACATTTGTTATATTACTTGTCCTGTTGATTATAGCCATTCTAATAGGTTTGAGATGGTATCTCATTGTGGTTTTGATATGCATTTCCCTAATAGCTAGCGATGTTGGGCATCTTTTCAAATATTTGTTGGCCATGTGTATGTCCTCTAGGGAGAAGTGTCTGTTCAGGTCCTCTGCCCATTTTTTGATTGGATCATTTGTTGTTGTTGTTGTTGTTTTTGTCATTATTGAGCCATATTAGGCTTAAGAACAGTTAGAGATTTAAAAAGTAGTTACCAAAATTTTAAAAGAATAACCAACTTCTAAGGTTAGTGGTCCACGTAAACAGTAAATATAATGCTACTTCAGAAATTGAGCCCCTCCCTCTAAACCTGGAACTGAACTGTATTATTTATCTTGGGCTTGGGATTTTTCTTTTTTCCTTTTAAACTTAAGAACAACAAATTAATGATGCTTAAAGATCTTCTGAAGTCCACAGCCCTAATTCCTCAGCCTAATGAAAAGACTCAAAAATAAGTGATGAAAGAGAAGAATAAGGGAGGTTTGAGGCAATAAAGAAGCAGATATGAGAGGAATTTATCCCAGGGTAGAGAAAAATAGTACAGATGTAGAGAAAGACAGTAAGAAAATCCAAAAGGAAAAATGATCATTTGATGGCTACTGAAGAGATAAAGGTGAAGCCAACTACACTTATGCCATATGACCCTGTATCTTAGCGACAGAAAATAAAAACTATTTTTCTGGCTGCTCCTACTTTAAGGCCTCCACACCCGAATTTTCAAATTAGCCAGCTATCCACAGTAATATTCCTCCAACACTGCTCTTCTATCTAGTCAGCTCTCCATTCCCATTTGTCTCCTAAATGGGCTTCTTTCTTCTCTTATTCTCTAAAGCATCAACTTACATCTCCACAAGTTTAACAACTTCTCTCATAGGAAGCAAATTGACACCATTTTTCATACTGCAATGACTCTCAATTTTTGATCTTCAATCTTGCTCCCTTTCATAGGTTCCAATCTGTTCTCAAACTACCTCCTGGACATCTTCACCTGAATGTCTGTCTACAAGCTACTCAAATCCAATATATCTAAAATTCCTCATAAACTAGCTTATCCCCTTGACTTTCTTACTTCTGACACTGGGTCCTAACTCTCAAATACACATAATCTGGAAGTACTAAAATGTTAAGAGCACAGATTCTGGAATTAGACTTCCTGGTTTTAGCACTTACCAGATTTGTAACCTTCGGCCTAGTTCTTTCATTTGTAAAGCTGAATAGCATATGCCTCGGAATGTTGTGAAGGACAAATACAGGTGAAGCACTCAGAACAGTGTTTGGTACATAATAATTAGTAAGTGTTAGCAGCAGCATTATAACAGGGCCATCCTGCATGACCCTTTCCTTATTCCCTGTAATCAGTTGAGTCATATTCTGTTCATCCTACTCCTAATACAGCTATTCTACAGCAAGGGTCCCCAACCCTTGGGCAGTGGACTGGTACAGGTCTGTGGCCTGTTAGGAACCAGGCCTCACAGCAGGAGGTGAGCCGCTCTCCCAGCACTAGCATCACAGTAGTCTCAGCTCCACCTCAGATCAGGTATTAAACCCTCATAGGAGCACTGGTCTCTGGTGTCAAAAAGGTTGGGGATTGCTGTTCTACAGGGACTCCTTTTCCTTTCTAAAGACACCACTGTGGTTCAGCTCTTCCCTTTAGTCAACCATTTACTGGTACTATGTCTTGCATTAGAGATATAAAGTAAAATAAAAAATAGCTTCTATTATGAGGAGCTAATAAAAGAGTCAAGTCAAAATGTGGCTATGCCACAAGAGCACAGAGGGCAGGGAATATTAATGGAACTGGGGAAGATGTTAGGGAAAGTTTCCCAGAAAGGATCTGAAGTGAGATTTTTTTTGAAGCAATCTTCAGTATCAGTAATACTGCAAAAACCTTTAAACGAGTCCTCACATCCAAATCCTTCCTAAACTATGCCCCAGAATAACTTCCCTAAAGGATTTCCTGCCTCGAACTTTCCATGACTCTCTAATTTTATTCTGTAGCATTCAAACCACTCCACAATCTAGCTAAAACTTACCTTTCTATCTCAGCTCTTTTGTCATATGCAAGTGCCTCATGCACTTGCTAAGCCACATCACTTATCAATCCATTTCCCAGCGATTTTTTTTCTTTGCCTTACCCATCTCTTTTTTATACTATCTCTATCCTTCCAAGCTCTGCTTAACTGTTCAAAAAGACTCAACCACATTCCTCTATGCTCTTGAAGCTTCTCCTTCCCCACCCTCCATTTAACCAGCTGTCACTTATTTCTCTAAACTTTTAGATCTTCTGATAGCTCTGCCTTGTACTATTATTATGTGGTGATGCTCTTCTTCCACTAGCCGGCATGCTGCCCCATGGATATGGTGTTATTTAACGTCTTCTTCCTCAAAATCGAACACAAGATCTTGCAAAAGTGACAGATTCTCAATATACATGTTGACTTAACTTGTTGGAACAAGTTCCTACACAAAATTAAACTCCACACTCTTAACATACTAGCTGTCTACTCACTAACATGTAGCAGTTACCTAGCTTCATAACTCTCCAAGCCAAACCAAGATCTACCTCTCAAAAAACTTTGTATCACTGAGACATGCACTATGTATAATAAAGTTAAATACCTAACCTGAAATGATCCTTAAAATTACATCCAAAACTACCAATACACGAAAATTTGTAACTACATTTTGAATATCCTATAGTTTATCTAGACTGAAAAAAAAGTTCTAGGGAAAACAATTTAACTCCAAAAAAATTATTTCAGCAAAATCTCTAGCACATGGCTGCTATACAATAAAATGTTAAAGCTACTTAACAATAGTATAAGAGGCAAATTACTTGTAATATTGTTCTTGAGTTTAATGTCCTGTAGCAAGTTTTTATTTCTATTTCAAAATTGATGCTCTTTGTAAAAAGGGGTAGAGAGGCAGGAGTCTTCAACTTGCGTATCAAATGAGACCTCCTCTCATTTGCCAGTAAAGCAAATGGGTATTGGGGCGGGGGGGGGGGGTTCAGGAATAAAAAGAAAATTAAAACGACTTTTAAAAAACCAGTGCTCCTATGAGGATCAATTCAATACAATAAGATAGGAATTTTTTTTACTCATGTCAACAGTCATATTCAAGTACCAGTGCCACAAATACTCAAGTTTCTAAAAAGCACTAATCAAGAAAATGGAAGTTCATAATTCCACTCTCCACCCAAAAACACAACCTTCCACACATAAAACTAACTACCTTATACTTTAAGATAAGGTTACAACCATATCATAATATTCAGTTTAAACCAAAACTGGCAAACTATGAAGAGCCTATTTCAAGGTTTGTGTTTTGTTTGGAGTTTTTCATATTTACATCTTACGTATCTTCAGGTATCCCCCTCAAAACACACACACACACACACACACACACACAGAGAGAGAGAGAGAGAGAGAGAGAACATGTACATAGGCAGTAATAAATTCCTAAGGATCACAAGCCTTAAATGGATCCTCATTTTACCTACTTCTTACAAGTGAAATACTCGGTTTATCAGCAGTCAAAATAGCTCCTAAACCAATTTAGCACTGGATATTAAGGAACCGAGCAGTATTTTCCACTTTATTTACCTATATAACCCAATTTTTAACAATATGGCAAAAAATAAGCACTGTCAGAGTGAAATAACACGGCACACAATTCAATATTAGTACTATTACCAGCACAGGAGATACAGAAGAAAATACCACATTCTCTTCATATCCTCATTTTATTGAACAAGCAACCAAGACAACTCATAAAATAAAAATAATTAATTTTATAACATAAATTCTTAGTAACTATGCCTAACGATTTTCTAAGCAAATATATAGGTTATCTCTGTTTCTCCTCTCAAAATGAAAGGTACAACATAGCACCAACACCCCTTTCCCCCAAAGTAATATTTTGGTCTAGTGATAAACAAATAATGCATAGGAAAATTTAGCTCATTCCTAAAACACTGAACTTCTACATTTGCCAGGCTTTAAAACTAAATTACAGCAAAATTGCACAGAAAATAAAACACAAGATCTCTTCACTGGGGACGACGATACATAAAGGTAAGTCATTTGACTATTCATACATAAAATGTAATTTTTAAAGCTAAAAGAAACTGTAGAGGTTATCTAACTTAATCTCTTTATTTTATAATTAAAAAACCAAATAATTTTGCATTATCAATGGCAAAAATCCTGTATATTGTACATTTTCCTCAATGCCTAGAAATATGATTAACCAGCATTCCTACCCATATCAATGAGAATTTAACTGCCAAAAAAGAATGAGCATGGAACAGAGCATGTTCACTCCATTTGTATTGTAGAATGTCACTCATCTGCTGTCCCTAGAGGAAGGAAAATCAAAACACAGGGATCAAAGGCTAGAAATTCCAAATACTGTAGTATTAGCCAAAATGATCTGATACTCTCTCCAATAATTTCTGGACTTGTGTTAGAAATAAAAAGCAACAATCTGGGCAGTCATTATTACAGTTGATGACTTAGATTCTAAATCTCAGGATTAGAATTTATCCTAACATTTTGAAAAGTGCTTTTTATTTCCTCTATGAACAAAAAGGAGAGGGAAAAGGAACTAATATTTATTAGGTACTTTACAGATGTTAACTCATTTAATCCTTACATCAACCCTGTAAAGAAAGAATTACATCTATATTACAAAAGAAGAAATTGAGGCTCAAGAGTTTAAGCAGTCTGCCTTAGTATTACAACTATAAATAATTATCAAGTTAGGATTTGAATCCTAATCTAGTTTGTTATCAAAATCCAAGATCTTTCCACTACACCAAGCAGCCTCCATATTAATAAAGAAAACCATGTCGATACCATTTGAATTCTGAGATACTGATTCAATTTACAGTGAATGAAAACCTAATGCCATATAAACTAAAAAGGTATGTTACTGGAAGATCCAACAAGTTACTTATACTTAAAAGTCACACACAACCATGAGAAGTACTATTATATAATACTGAACAGAGACATTAAAATGTTTTCAATGTATCCAAGGCCTCAAAATAGGAGATACTTAAAATATTACTTTGAGAAGAAACAAAAATGACGCTTATGAGTGAATTATTATAGATTTAGCTAGCTTTAGTGATCGTTCCCAAATAGTAAGCAAAGCTGTTTTTGTCATGAGTCTGTTGAGGGGAAGTGGGTAAAGTGTGTCCAACTATTCCTCTGCTCCTCAAGGGGAAATGTACCAGGGAGGAAGGAAGAAAATAATAACGAGTAAATGCAGAATGCAAAGTAGCCAAAACTGGCCCTCTACCATAGTTTCTACATAACTGAAGGATGTCTGGTAAAGCCATTACTAATTATGAACATCATTCACCAAATCAAAAAGATTATGATTTATTAGAAACTGAGAAAGCAAGTACAAAACGAGTTACTATGTTTGTCAGAACAAACTGTAAACGCAAGGGTCAACAGTAAACTTGACTTCCTAATAATCGACTTATAATTATACACACTCTTTAAGATGTAACGTCCCTAGAACCTTTAAGTGTTTCACAATTTACATCACCAACAAAAAGCTTAACAACCACTTCGAGCAGTACCTATTACTTTTAATATCGTGTTGAGAATTCAAAGCAAAAAAGATTAAATGACCCGCCCAAGATGGCAACTAAGGCCTTACGCTAACCACAACCTAACTAATGCTAAACTAAACTACAGCTCAATGGTTTCACAATACGCACACATGGTTCCCTGTAAACTCAAGGCAATTTACTAATCTTAGGAGGCTTCCAAGTCTCCGAAGTTTCCCTTTCAGTGGAACATACACACAAAGATGCAAGAGACCCGGAGTCCTCGAAAATGAGCTCTCGAGTGAAGTGCTCATTTTATACTTCCTCTTAAATGAAATAAGACCACGTGTAGAGTAGCACTAACCTTGGCGATGCAGCGCTGCAAAGGAGAGCTGCTCCCGCCTCTGCACTTCCTACCCCGCGTCCCTCCAGTACTGGTCCCCTCACAACTTGAGGCCCCAGAGATTATTTATTTCCAGGAGGGCATAAGGGAAATTGCGGGAGGCCGGAAGCGTTAAGATTGAAAAACAAATAACCAGAGAAAGAAGCAGACCCTAAGCACGGGGAAACGATTCCCGCCTCTCCCAGGCACTGCCCGGCGCCCTCAGAGCGCAACAAGGTGAGATACAGGGGCGCTTTTTCAACGCTTCAGACTTCAATCTAAATCCCCGATTTCACTCCATTGCAAAGCTTGGGCCGAACTACTCACGGCACCCCACCCCATCCCTGAGCCCGCCCGCTCGAGCCAAATCCAGGCTGGGACTAAGGGGAGATACCAGGCCTCTCAACCTGCGCACCACGGTGCGTCGGCACCCCGGCCTACCCTCGCGACCAGAACGCGGACTCCCACCCCGATCTACTCCTGCTGGCCAGAATGGTCTGTAGGTCCCAGATGACAGTGAGAGACTCACTGACTTACGAAGTCCTCTAAGAAATTACCTTTGAACTGGCCTTCTGAGACCCGCCTGGCGTTTTGTCCGCCATCTTGAGCTTTGCTCCTCCTTCAGCGGCCGCAGCAGCACGGGCGAGTGGAGCGCCGAAAGAGTGGATCACAGAGGAGCCCGCCAGAGAGTCTGCAAGGCCGAATACTCGATTGCCGAGATAGAGAATTCCGGCGTAGCTGCGCCACGTGACTTCCGGTGTTATTAATGCACCGGCCCCGCCCACTACGCCGGTATTTCTGTTTAGGTCGGCTGCTTGTTGTGTTATTGGAGCCCGTAATTTAGAAAACCTCCTTGTACTGGTTTTCAGGGCTGGTTGATATATAGCTCTTTTTCTAGCGCCAGCCCTTGATAGGTGCGAACCAGTTGTATTTCCTGGACGAGGAGGGGACGGCTTCTTAAAGAAGAAATGCACTGGTCACCTGGGAGTGGAGAGGGGCGCTTTTACTTTAAGAAAATAAGTCTAGAGCGGACTAGGGGTCCCGCATTCCGCGGACAAAGATGTTCGCGCCACCTCGAGAGCTCACACCCTACTGTGAAACTTGCAATATGCTCAAGGTACCTTAATATAGAGTTGCGCCCAGAAAGCGGAGAAGAGGAGCATTTGACCCACCGAACCTGAGATTCCGGCAATAGGGGTGTGCGGTAGACGCTATTAGGATGTCTACAAAATGGGTGCCCACAAAGGCAGGATGAATGAGAAAGTCATAGTTTTCTAAATCTACCGTAAATGTATGTTATTTAAGAATTACATTCTACAACTTAGTATTTTTATTTTTAATCACAAAGTGCAAGAGAACACAAATTTTTCTGTACTTAGTTTTTTAAAGTTAATAGGGTCTATATTCAAAGAAGGAAAGCTTACTTGAGAATATCATACCCGAACCTAGCCAGTTAAGGAAAATGGAAAGAACATTCTCAGCAGAGGGAGTAGAATTAAAAGCCTGGTGGCATAAACCAGTACAGGCTTCTGTGCAGTCACCATAAGCAGTCAAGTTTTATTAGACTAGTTGTAGAGGGATATGACTAGAGAGGTGGATGGGAGCCAGTTCACACAGGGCTCTGAGGCAACCAATGTGCTTAAGAGTTAGAATTGTATTCTGAGGATGAAGAGTGGCCTTTGACAGTTAGAGTTGTGACGTCAGATTCTAAGTTTTAAAAGATGGCTCTGAAGACTGGTGGAAGGGAGGAAGAAAAAAGTTCATGATCTTTGCTCCCTAATTCAATTATGCAAAATATTTTGAGCCACGTTTTGTGTTGAGAGGCTTACAGAGACAAAAATACATTGTCTTTATGATTTAAAATTTAATGAAGAATGGGGAAGAGAAACAAGGGAACAGCAAACGGCAGAGTTAAATTGATGTTGCAAGGAAGGATTGATAGCTGTAGGAACTCTGAAGGAAGTAATTCAGAGGATAGGGGTAGGGTAAAGAAATGGAAGAGGTTTCACAAAGAAGAATTTGAACCAATTCTGAAGAAGTAGAATTTTTGTCTGTTGAATGGCGTTGGTAGAAGAGGGTGGGGAGCTGGGGTAGTGGTGAGGGAAGCACTTAGAGAAGTATCTGACATTTGGCAGACTCTCAGGAAAGGTTAACAGTCACGTGTCAGGCACCGAGGAATCAACAGGCTAAGGCTCATGTTCTGTGTGAGGGGATACGGGTAGAAGAACAGACAATAAACAAATAAGCAAACAAGACATGATTAGAAAGTGACAAGTGCTATACATTAAAATGGAATGATGCTTTGCAACCTCTAGTCCAAGTGAATTTATTCTCAGCCTCATTTTTTCAATTCTGTGCTTCTCCTCCACCACCACCCCCAACCCTACCCCAGCCCCTCATCCTGGCCTCTAATTAAGGGCTAATCAATTTTCTACTTTAATGGAAGATGTCATTTCCTCCCGGATCCTTTATAGATCTCTCTCCCTGCACCAAGCCTAAGTTAGAGACCCTACTTCTGATCCACAGTAACCTATACTTTCCTACTCAATGTGCTTATCACACTAGTTCTTAATTATGTTTACAATCTAAGATTAGAAAGTGAAATTATCTTCACTTGAGATGAAAGGAAAGGGAGTGGGATTGGCTATGCCTAATTAAGTTCTGATTAGGTTCTGGCAATGCTGCAGGCTGACTTTGTCTCTATAAAGTGAATGTATGCATGCATTGAAATCCCTAAAGTCCTACATTTTTACTAAATGTTAATGCCAAAGGAGTTAAAAATAGCATTAATGCAGACTTCTTTCTTCTTTTTCATACAATAAAGCCCCAAGGCAGCCAAGGAACTCAGACAAATGTGACTTGACTAGAAGTGATAGATCTTTATTAAGGCCTGATTAAGCACACTTCTAAAAACTCACAATCATGGTTATGAGCAGAGTTCTCCTGAATATATATAGGTCATGAAATCTTGGCCCTATTACTCAAACCACAAATTAAGGAGGATGAGATAGCATGAATATAATACAAATGTGATTTTACAGAATCTGAAATTTTTAGATGTACAATTACTACTACACATTAATAAGGAAATCATACAATTTACTGCAATTAGTATTGCTTTTTCACAATCATACTAAAACCAGGCCGTTTTTCTCTTCCTCATGTACTGGTTTTCTAGTCTCACACCTGTCATCTGTTGTTAAGGGCTCTCCGTGCAGCTGTGTTGAACAGCAATCACAAAGTAGTGCCAGATGCAGTCCAAGGAGGTGTTTTCCTTGGCTCAAGCAGAGAGTTTTTTTTTTCTTTCAAATTTGAGCTCACATTTTTAAATTGGGAGATTTTACATTTTTATACTCAGAATTTCCAGCTTTTCTTGAAAAATGGAGTGTCTAGCAACAATCCAGTGGACCTCTTGAGAAGGGTGCTAGAGTGCTATGCACTCCATCCAGTTCACCAGGTTTTCACCACACGTGAGGTGGGCAAATGCTCCACACTGGACTACTTGAAGGCATTTGAGTTTTCTACATCTCATGTACAATTTGTTTTTCCACGGGCAGTGATCAAAGCATTTAACGATCAGTCCCCCAGGCACCAAGGAGAACTGACATCCATTAGGCACAGAAGGCTCAGAGCCTACGGCCTACAGATATTTTTAAGGGCCTCCCAAAATGTTTGAATTTCTTTTATAATAAGCAAGAAAAGGTTGCATGGGAAAGACTTAAACAAAAGCAGCATTTAACAATATGCACAATGAAAGAGACCTTAAAAATGCCCCCAAACTAAAATCTGTATTGTGCCAATGGACTACTCCTACTTGGTGGCACTTTTATTCTAGAGAATGTTTAAGCAGCTTCTCTCTGCTATCTAGGCTTCAAGATATAGGTTGGTGAAAGCACAATACCATCCATTTGTTCCTTTGGCAGTTATTGAATTTCTAGCATGTGCCAGGCTCTAAAGAAAGAAGATAAAAAAGGAGGGAGGGACAGCTAAAAATCAGACTTAGCTCTTCTGCTAAGGGAGCTTCCCTGCTTCTTTTATTTGTATAATTTTTTCTCTTGAGCTTTCAGGTATACAGTCATATCATTTGCAGATAACTACAAGTTTACCTCCTCTTGTCCCAATTTTTTTCTATCTGTTGTTTTTCTCTTGTGTAATAACATTAGCCAGTACTTCCAGAGTAACATTAAAAGTGATGATAATGGATATCTTTGTCTTGTTCCTGACTTTAATGAGAATGCTTTTTGTGTTCTTGTGAGGATTAGCTGACTTCTGGGTTTTAAGTTGAATTATATACTAATTTTTTAGCTAATCATAGAACTGAATATACAGAATTTTAAATTCTCATAGAAAATTCAGGGACCGTGAGGATACGCCAAAGAATGCTGATGGTTAGACAGCCCTGTTAGAGAAACACAGTTACAGGCTTATGTAAACAAAATTAGGACAACTCCATGAGTTGAGAAAATAAGGGAACAAAATAGAAATGTCCTGCTCTGTGCACCAGGGAGACTGGGCAGTGGGGAGGGCAGATTAGGGGAAGGAGAGGTAACAAATTACTACAAAATTAGTGGCTTATAGCACAATATATCGTGTCATATATAACATTTACACACATACATAAATTTATGTATTACAAATTGATGATTTTATAGTTCTGGAGATCAGAAGTCTAAAATGTGCCTCAGGCCTATTCGTTTTGGGGGTTCTAGAGGAGAATCCATTTCCTTGCCTTTTCCAGTTCACCTACATTCCCTGGCTCATGGCCTCCTTCTTCATCTTCAACACCAGCAGCATAGCATCTTCTCTCCTCTCTGACCTCTGCTTCTACTTTTACTTCTGCTCTCTAATTCTGTTTCCTCCCTCTTATAAGAATCCTCTGATTACATTGGGCTCACCACAATGATCCAGGATAATCTCCTCATCTCAAGAGCCTTAACTTAATCACGTCCACAAAGTCCCTTTGTGATATAAATTAACTTGTTTGAAAGGTTCTGGGGATTAGGATGTTGACATCTTTAGAGGGCTATCTATTATTTACCTACCACAGGATCTAAAATGAACTTTCTGCTTCTTTATTTTGTCCCTGGCTAACAGGCATAGCTTTGATCCCATCAGAAAACTGACATGAAAATGGTCCTAATAAATAGTCACCTAGAATCAGTCAAGTTCAGAAATCATTACTGGGGAATTCAGTGAGTAGAAAGCGTGGTTCCAGCAAAGATGGTAAGACAGGTCCCTGTTGTCAGAGGACTTACGGGGCCTAAAGGAGGCAGACATGTTATAATAAGAGTGTAATCAGTGAAGACAGAAATTTTAATTGAATTTGTTTACTGATATATCTGCAGAGTCTAGAACAGAGTAAGTAAGCACCATGAGCACCATGCGGGCACTCAATAAATATTTGTTAGTGAATAAAACCTACATCAGAGGCGGGTTTGGGGAAGCACAGAAGATGGGCACTGCATAAGAGGAGTCAGAGAGGACCTCATGAAGGATTCTATAGAACTTTTGGGGAGGTGTGTCCTGCTCACAAGAGTTCACTACTGGGCTAACTCCTAGGAGTTACAAAAGGCTGCTCAGAGAACTGGATGGAGACCTTAGCACAATGTTGTCTCATTTTACGAAAATGCAAATCTTGCTAATTTTAAACAGGTTTAAAAGTCTCCCTTCAGGTACAAATTTTGAAATAATATGAATCATCCCCCATTTAAAAAAAAATTTGTCATGAATTGTGTAATTTTGGGAGCGCCCTCTAGTTGCTAGATGGGATACTGCCCAATTCATGAATCACTTAAGAAAGCCAATTAGATCTTCAACTTTTATTCAAAAAAAGAATTGTGTGATTTCTACCCAGGCAGGCCAGAGGAACCGCAAATGTCATTTATTATTTTGCCACGTGGCAGCACTGCTGCTGCTGGTAAACAAAAAGGCCTGCCATCCTTTGTAGGTGTCCAGTAAACACACATAGAACTTCTGTGAGTGATCTTATTGGTCTTGTCACATTTGTTGTTACAATTAGTGAGAATTCGGAATGAACGCTTATGGCTGAATGTCTAGAACATAGTCAAAACAAAACAAAACAAAAAACAATGTTGTAATAGCACAAGAACGGACAGATTTTCTAATGTAATAGAAGAGAGATCTCTCACATAGTGCCATTTGCACAAGGGATCCTAATACACAACAAAGGTGTCGCTTCACAAACACTAACCACAAAGTAAAAAGTTAATGCCTGTGATTACATAAAAAATTAAATTTTATTCAACGAAGTCCATCATGGATAAAAAGAATAGATTATAAAATAAAGGTATTTGTAGTATCTAAAAATGGAAAGATATTAACATCTAGAATATACAAGGACTAAAAATCATCAAAAAAGACCCCAACTTTGTAAGAAAAGTGGGCAAAATATATGAACAAGCAATTTAAGAAGAGGAAGTTCAAAGTCCACCAAGCATATGAAGATATACTCAATTTCATGAGTAATCCTAAAGAAATCCAAATTAAACAATATCTCATTTATATCCATATACCTATAAGATGACCAAAAATTAGAAAGCTTGATAGATGCCAAGAAGTGTTGGTGGGGATGTGAGATATACCTATCACGCCTTCCGATGGGGAGTTATAACATTCTATTGCTGCATAACAAAACACCCGAAACTTAGTGGCTTAATACAACAACCATTTTACTTAGCCCATAAATTTGTGTCATCACAATTTGGACTGGGCTCTACCAGGCAGCCCAGTCTTCTGGTCCCACAACTCATCTCACTCATCTGAACTTCCAGGCCCGATGGGAAAAAAAGCACTCTCAGAAGACCACCTTCAAACTCTCCATAGGCTTCCAGACCTCTTTTACCCCGGTTTACCAAGACCAGGCCCGAGTACACTTTGCAAATGAAGGATTTTGACTATCATACTCTGTGACAGTTTTTGAAAATTTTCTATGAATTTTGTTCTTAGATCATTTACTAAAATCAGTCACTCTTTCATTAATCAATTTCAATGGCTATTTTCTTTATGATGAATCCTTTGTTTCCTTAATGGGCAAATTAAAATCAAAGTTTAGTTTTCCACTTCCAATTCAATTAAGTTATCCACGTAACTAAATCTAGACTTTGGAGAGTCACATATGATCTTTGTATTTGGCTTCAGAAAGATGGATGGTAGAGCAAATTAAAACATTTTTGATCATTTTCTTCCTTAGTTACTGATTTGTTTCTGATTTTTAAAATGTGCCTACTGTTATGGGCTGAATGCTTGTGTCTCTCCAAAATTCCTACATTGGCCTCAATGCCATGGTATTAGCAGGTGGGCCTGTGGGAGGCAGTTAGGTCATGAGGACGGCATCCTCCTGAATGGAATTAGTGCGCTTATGAAAGACATCTCAGAGAACTCTCTCACTCCTTCCACCATGCCAGGACCCAGCAAAAAGACAGTCATTTATGAACCAGGAGGTGGCTCTTCACCAGACAGCAAATCTGCTGAACTTGACCTTAGACTTCTCAGCCTCCAGAACTGTAAGAAATAAGCTTTTGTTGTTTAAGCCACCCAGTCCATGGTATTTTTATTATAGCAGCCTGAATGGACTAAGATATATACTATGTTTATGTTTCTCATAGATTTTTGTTGGTTTACTTTAGAACATAGAATTGTTACTCAGATTTTAAAAACACAGAAGTCCTCGATTTTTGACAATATGAGAAACCAGTTAAAGAATAGTTTGAAAGTATTTTCTTTAACCACTAGAGGGCACATTGCATTGGGTGTTTTGGGATTTTTTCCCAGTCCTGTATAATTTAAATGTATATTTCAAGAGAATGTCAAAGAAGAAGAAGAGAACTTTGACTTTTTTTCAATGTAAATGGTTTTTTTTAATTTTCATTAACTTTGTAAATGGTTTAGGTATGAAGAAAGCGACAAAATAGAGGGGGAAATCAAAACCCTAAAACCTAAATATTAGTAAATCCAGATACTGTCTTTGACAATCAAAAAAATACAAAAAAAAAATTCTGTTCAGTAACTAAGCAGAAAGATGGGAACTCTAACTCTTTGGGAAGCAAAAAGAGAGAGTTGCAGCACCAGGGAAGACTTATACTGTGAAGTGTTAGCAAAAGAAGCTCTATGAATTTGTGAAAAGAGGAAACTCCCTACTTAACTAGAAGTCATTAACGCATTTCCTGTTTGCCCCGAGAATACTTGCCCAGTGGCGCTTGTGGCTGCAGTGTTTACTCTGAGATAACTCATGGATTACAGTCCTAAATTTATTCCAAAGTTTGCCACAAAATGTCGCTTTTTTTAATAATAATAATAGCATCATAATAATGCTATTATTTCTATAATAATAGCATTGCTCTAGTATATAGATAGTCTTTGGAAACAAATGACATCATTCTATTTATAGCATTCTGTTTTTAATAGCGGTACTTCCATTTACAAAATATAGTCATTCTCTATCACTGAAAATGTCAAATCCTAGAAAAATGGCGTTCCTATGCATGATGTTAACGTCGTTCTCGAACAGTTGTTAGCCAAAGATTCATTTGATGAATCCAATTTTTCCAATATAGACGATTCTTATGATTTTTCGGATAATGTTTCAGAAGACAATATGGTCAGGCCTCCCTCCAAATCAGAATTTGATGGAAATAGCCCTATATCAGCTGACTCAGGTCACGCTCTGAAATGGTCTACTTGTGTTACGATTCCACGGCAAAGGTATGACTTTACCGGCACACCTAGCAGAAGAGTTGATGTCAGTCATATACCACTGACCCACTGCGGTATTTTGAGGAATTACTGAGGAATTAGTTTCAAAAATTACCAGAGAAATGAATGACCAAGCTGCCTTGTTGGTGCCCAAGCTGCCTTTTTGACTTCCAAGCTACCTGATCCAAAAGGATTTTCGTGAGTGGATAAATGGAAAGATACTGACAATGACGAACTGAAAGTCTTTTTTGCAGTAATGTTACTGCAAGGTATTGTGCAGAAACCTGAGCTGGAGATGTTTTGGTTGACAAGGACTCTTGGATACACCTTATCTCAGTCAAGTTACGACTGGTGAAAGATTTTTACTTTTACTTGGGTGCCTGTACTTTGTCAACAATTCTTCCATATCCACTGATGAATCAAGGCCCAGGTTTTATTGTAGAAGATCAAACCTGTGTTCGACTTTCTTGTAAATAAGTTTTCAACTGTATATACTCCAAACAAAAACATTGCAGTCGATGAGTCACTGATGCTGTTCAAGGGGCAGTTAGCTATGAAGCAGTACATCCTGATGAAACAAGCACCATTTGGTCTCAAGCTATATGTACGTTGTGAAAGTCAATCTGTTTACTTGTGGAATGTACTGGTTCACACAGGGCCAATTATGAATTTGAAAGATTCAGCTGATGGTCTGAAATTGTCACGCATTATTCTTACCTTGGTCAATGATCTTCTTGGCCAAGGATATTGTGTATTCCTTAATAACTTTTATACATCTCCCACACTTTCAGAGAATTACATCAAAACAGGACTGATGCAGTTGGGACAGCTTGTCTGAACAGAAAATAGATGCCAAATGAGCTGAAAAAATGGATTGCTAAGGGAACGACTATAGCCAGATTCTGTGGTGACCTCATGGCACTGAAATGTTCTGACAAGGAGGGGACAATGTTGTCAACACTTTGAAGTAGACAACACTTTGAAGTATACAACAAAAATGGAAAGAAACCTTAGAAGCCATGTGTATTATAATGAGAATATAGGAGCAGTGGACTGAGCTGATCAGATGCTCACTTCTTATCCAACTGAGTGCAAAAGGTACAAGTTTTGGTATAAGAAATTCTTTTGCTGACTTCTAAACATTATAGTACTGAACTCCTACACCTTGTTCAAGATAGACAATCCTGAGCACATGATCAGCCATGTAAACTTCAGACTGACGTTGATTGAAAGTATGCTGGAAAAGCATCACAAGCCAGGGCAGCAATGTCTTCGAGGTTGTCCGTGCTCTGATGATGTCACACCTCTTTGCATACCACCAGCATCAGGGAAACAGAATCCAACTGGTTGC
Organism: Pteropus vampyrus; assembly: GCF_000151845.1. Lineage (NCBI taxonomy): Eukaryota > Metazoa > Chordata > Mammalia > Chiroptera > Pteropodidae > Pteropus > Pteropus vampyrus. The sequence continues at coordinate 6,124,636 of NW_011888878.1, forward strand.
TGCAAAGTTTACTGCTAACACAACAACAAGGATGGCAAGAAAGCCTGGAAAGAAATGTGATATCTTTGTGCGGAATGTGATATTCCACTTTGTGTTGTTCTGTACTTTGAAATTTACCACATGAAAAAAATTATTAAATACTGATCATCATATACATTTCTGTTACATTAGGATTAGAGACAAGTTCTGTTTAGAAATAATTCCAAGAACAATTTTTATATTTTATTTTCATATTGAAAACCAGTCAGATTTGCTTCAGCCTCAAAAAGCATGTTTATGTAAAATTAAATTAATGCTGGCAGCGAGCTGCACTTTTTTTCTGAATGAGAAATGGGTTCAATATTTTATTTAGTTTTATTGGATTGACAATATATGTGTATCATAAAAATCTTAAAGGTTCAAAATACTAGACATTGAAAGATAAAGTCTCCTTTCTCTCACAATATATAGTATCCCTCCTTGGAGGCAACTACTGTTACTAATTTCACATATATCCTTCAAAAAATCTATACACTTATAAACATATAACCAAGCAAATACATTGAGTCTCCCTCATCTATCCCACAGAAATGGCACTGCTCTCATTTTCTACTTTTTTTAAAAACTTAATGATATATCTTAGAGATCCTTCTCTGTATATATAGATCTGCCTTATTATTTTAGTGGCTGCCTGCTATTGAAGTTGTTATTATTTTATAATTCTTTTGAAATTATACCCATCATTTATTTAATTACTCTCTATCAATGGACATTTAAGTTACTTTCAATCTTCTTCTTTTATAAACATTAATGAATACTTTTACATATGGAATTTTGTACTGTGATTATCTGTAGGAAAAATACCAGGATTAAGCCAGAGAATATACACAATTAAAGTTTTGATGACACTGTCAATTTGTCTTCTATAAAGGTTATACTAAGTTTCCAGGCTGTACTAATAGTTTCCTGTTTTCCCAAACCATGCCCACACAGTTTCTACATAATTGTTCTTATCTTGACCAATCTGCTAGGTGAAAAATGGTATATCCTTGCATTTTGCTTTGTGTTTATCTTAATATAAGTGAGTTAAACATCTTTTCACATATTTAAGAGAAGGACTGGTCTTAATCAGGGTGAACTCTGTATAAGGAAGGAGTAGAATGTTGATGTATTATCAGCCAAGTTAAGACCAGAAGGGAGTACATTTTTATGGAGAAAAGAGAACCTGAGAAAGTCCTGAACTGTCCCCATAAACAAGGCCCTCAACATCACCCCTCTGCCCACTATGTTGAGCTCCCACCTAGGCAAATGTCATAGGAACCTTCCCTATCAAACAGAGGAAACACTACACATCGCCTGGGACCAAAATGTACCAAAGTGAGGGCATCATTTCCAAAACACCTTATTCCTTTAATCCTCAACCCTGCTTTGATCTGATCCTCCTTCTCAATCTTTTCCCCTGCACTTTTTAGATCAACTCTGTCCAATAGAAATATAATGTGAGCTACATATGTAATTTAAAATTTTCTAGGAGCTACATTGAAAAAAGTAGAAGCAACTATAAGTATTTTTAATAATGTTTATATATCTTAATATATTCAAAATATTTCAACAAGCAATCAATATTAAAAGTTATTAATATTTTACATTCTTCTTTTTGGACTGAGTCTTTGTAATCCATGTGTATTTACACTCACAGCACATCACAAGCCATATTTCAAGAGCTCAATAGTGGCATGTGGCTAGACCAGCATTGCCCAACAGAACTTTCTGCAATGATGGAAATGTTAGGTCCTTGTTCCCATAAATACCATCTCCCTCCTATATATTCAGTCTTTCCCCAGAGGACATTTTGCCTCTTCCTTCAGGAAGAAGAAATCCAGGCCCTCTTCTAAGGTCATTGCACCACTCTTAGGTATTTCTACTGGAGGCCACTTATTCTTCTACATACCAGAACTTCCATGTGTGGAAATATGTCTGTAGGATGAATTTCCAAACAGGAAATTGCACAGTCAAGTGGTATTTACAGTTCTAATTTTGATAGATATTGTCAAATTGCCTTCTACAGATGCTGCACCACTACATACTTCCATCAGTGCATATCAGTGTTTTCAACTACTACACAATATTCTGAAATGCGGAAGTTCTGCACCATAGTGTATAGGCCCCTCCTGAAGCAGGACATTAGGTTGTTTTCAATTGTATTACAAATAGTGCTGCAATAAACATTCTTGTATGTGCTTCCTTGTGTCTGTATTTCTCTAGAATAATTAAAGAAAACAAAGAGCAAAGGAAACAGCTGGGCAAAAGCTCCAAGGTGGAACAGAGCTGGAAATGGTGAGAAATGGGGAGAGAGCTAAAGCACAAGAAGAAGGCCGCAGACGTCAGGGCAGATGTAAGCAGAATCCCTTATAGGGCCATGGAGGCCATAGGTAAGGTTTTGATTTGATTAAGATCAAGTTTATCTGACCTGCGTTTTAAAAGATCACTGTCTGCCTCATGGAAAATGGCTTTGGGAAAAGACTGGAAGCAGGAGACCATGCAACGATGAATTTAAGTAAGGGCACCAGAGGCCTGGCTGAAGTGAAAGGAAAAAATCCTCAGCAGGTTTCATCAAATGGAAAATAAATGGAACAGGGAGTGCTCTACTCTCAGCAGAAGAATCTGTGGAGGGCAATGAGGGGTACATAGATCCACAAGACAGACACAGCCCGCAAGGCATTTATTCTCTAATGAGAGATACAAAGATTAAGCAAATAATTTCAGGTATAGACAACGGTTTCTCTCTCTCTCTCTCTCTCTCTCTCTCTCTCTCTCTCTCTCTCTCTCTCTCTCTCACACACACACACACACGCACGCACACACACACACAGAGTGTCATAGAGAATAGAGCACAGGCTTTGACATCAGATCACTCTACTTTCAAAACCCTGTTCTTCTGCTTACTCGCTGTGTTACATCGGTCAAATCAATCTCTCTCTCTGTGTGTGTGTGTCTCTCTCTCTTTCTCTGTCTCATCTGTAAGGGTTGGGTAGAAGATTAAATGAGATCATTTTTGCAAAGCCCCTAACACTGGTAAAAAGGAGATACTTAATTGTACTTGGTGAATGAATGGGGGAAATAAAAACATTCCCTTTCTCTGCCATCTGTTTTCTTCTGCCTCTACAGGCCTTTCCAGGCAATCGTTCTAAATTCCTGCCACCCCTTCCAACTACAGAAAGTGGTTACCTGTGGAGTCAACCCAGATCATTAACTCTTTGCATGTGGTTTTGCCAGAATCATGAGTTGCCAAGTAATGAAAATTAATAATAATTCTTATTCTCTGTTGGGTTTATTCTTTTTCCAATGTTATTCTTCTTAAAAATTAATAAAATATTTTCACCATTCTCCCCCTTTTACTATTAGGGAATTTTACTAGAAACAATAGATAGAGGATTTAATTTATTTGATTAATAGATACCAAATTATTACGATTTAGTTTTTTATTTTAGACAACAGCTTCATGGGGACACTAATAAATGTGATTACTTTTGCTAAAATATTCCTTAATCCTTTGGTTTAGTGCACTGATAATGGAAAGTGCTATTCCATTGACTTTTAATGAGTGTACGCCACTGACTAGTGGAAAACTCAAAGAAAATTTTACAAAAGTATACAAGTTAAGAATACTAAGGTAGTTTTAAAATCTCTTTATGCTCTAGCACAAAGGTGTTCTTCAGTATAATTTCCTTTTCCTATAAGTTTTCTCTATAGATCTTTCTGAAATTTAAGATGGAAATCTGAGGAATAGTGTTCTTAAATTCTGAAACAATAGTTATTCCTAGCTATTGAGATTTTAAAAGACTTTCTTTGAGTTGGAGGCCTTAATTTAGATCATTTGTTTTGGCAGTTATGAGATTTTGCTTTCTTTATGAGTAAATAATTCAAAATTGATAAAAGTAGTAGGATGATAATAGATAATAGATAACTGTTGATTCAGGTCATATCCACAGTTGCAAAGTGAAATAATGTTATTTACAAAATCACTGGAGCTTTCCACTCACAGACAATAGATTGCCTATGTGTTAAATCAAATGTTAACTCTACCATGTACCCTGTCATATCTTCTTCTGCCCTCACACAAATATATATATAAATCAATACATGCATATGTAGGGTAGTTTTCTCCCTATTTCTTGTTCAACAACATGAAATTAAAGGCTTCTGGTTTAAGAAAGTGGACCAAACATACATATTTGCCTTCTATTGCTCCAGAGACCATCATTATATAGATTTTTTTAAAGGAGTAGGGGGTGGATATAATTAAAACAACAAAGAGAACAGGCGAGGAAGTCACCAACATACAAGACATTTCTAGAAGAACCCTGGCAAGGACATTTATGAAGATATCATATTTAAATGGCTTAGTACATTGTAAGTGCTCAATAAATTTAGCTATTATGTCATGACTCAGGAACTTGCTTTTGTTATTTCAGGCCTTTATTCCTCTGTGGAAATGCATTATACTCAAAAACTTGTTCATCCATTTCCTTATTTAAGAAAACTTCAGATTATTTTCTGGTTTTGTTTCTGTTTGTTTGTTTGTTTGTTTGTTTGTTTGTTTGTTTGTTTGTTTGTTTTGAGGAACTAGACTACAAAAAGATGGTGCAACAAATTTCTTTATATACCTATTCTTTAATTATTGGCACTTTTATTTCTATAGGTTAGATTTTCAAAAGTAGGATTGCTGGGTCAAAAGGTATGTGCAAGCTTAAGTTTCATTGATGAGCCAACTGATTTTATTTTTTCAAGAATTGACAAACTCTGGTCAACAATGCTGAGGACTGCCTGCTTTTCCATCCTCCAGCCAGAGCTGGTTGTATCATCTAATAAGTTGATAAATTTACAAATTGATTTCAGTCTGGTGGATTAAAAAAACAGCTCACTACTATTGTAATTTGCATTTCCCTGGCCTAGTATAGTTGAGCATCTTTTTTTACATTTAGCAGGTACATGAAGTTCTTCATTTGTGAAATGATTATTTATATCTTTGCTCATTTTACTTCTTCTATTTTCTTACCAGATTGTAGGAGTTCTTCATATTTCAAAGATATTTTCTTGTCTGTCCTATACTGACTTTGCTACCACCGTTTCCTAGGCAGATTCTAATTTTTATGTTATCAAACTCCAGATTTTTCTTTTATAGCTGCTGGGTTTCCTGTCCTGCCATAGGCTAAATCTTTCTCAAACTGAGACTATGCAAATATTCTCCTATATTTCCTTCTGTTATTTTTATTTTTTATGTTTTAAATTTAGCTCTTTAATCCATCTGGCATTTTTTTTATAATGTAAAAAATTAATACTAAGAATAATAATAACAGCTAGCATTTACTGAGAAATTTCTGTATGCCAGGTGCTATGTAAGAAATTAGAGATAAAAAAATTAAGGATTAGAAAATTTAAGGAACTGCCCAAGTTTACACAGCTAAGACACCAACTGAGATCTGAACAAAAGCAATCTCACTTGGGACCTTATCCTTCTAAATATCCAGATGAACAGCTAATTATGGCAACCCCATTTAATAAACGTCCTTTCCCACTGTCAGCACTGAGCTGATCAAGAAGGAAAGGTTTCAGTGGTAAGACACTGAGTTGAAAGAATGCACGAGGAGCCAACATGAGAGTGGAACAGCAGGCACCAATTTTATTGCAAGGAGAGCACACTTCTGCACTAAGGGATCACATGGGCTTTATATATGCCAAAGAACAATAGCATTCTGCCACACATGAATGATAAACAATAAGCTGAATCACACTTACATAAGTTAGGTGCAGGCGCCCTACTACATTGATATAACATTTTAAATCCGGAGTCCTATCCCTAGCCGCAAGCCTGGATCACAGCCAGACCTGGGCTCCACACTCTACCCCTACGGGGTTGCGGTGTGGGATTTGGCCTGGAGGGCACTTCACCACCTTGGGCCCATAATCCACAACAACAATATAAAGAACAACAAAATACTACCAGGCTACAGGCTACAAGGGCTAGGATGGCTACTGTCCACCTCCAGGAAGACCCCAAGGAATTCCAAGTTGTCAGGGGGTCTTCTCCCAGGGCACAGATGGCTTGGACTTCAGCGTCCATTTCCTGGAGGGCTGCCTGTGCCTGCTCGGCATGATCAGGAATGTAGACACAGCGTTCTATATGGAGTAGGGCACAGGTGCCACCCTGGGCAGCAGTTAGGAGGTCAAGGGCCATGCGGTTCGGCAGAACTACTTTCCACATTTGTGTGGTTTTATCCATTAAAAGGGTTATAGCCTGATGCGTAGTGTTCAATGCATATGCAGTGTGCTAGACTAAAGCTTCTACCTGCAATTCTACATCTAAGGATCCCACCCCTGGAATGAATAATGCCAGGGAGTAGAACGACCATGCTGCCCATTTCTGCCACTGCCAGTGGAGATATACGAGGCAATTGGGGCAAGGTAGATAATATGTGTCCAGCTAAATATGGATGTCCCCGGGTACAATGGCCAGTCCAATCAGAGGGGAAAGTAGGGCCAGCTGTAGTGCCCATGGACCCAGAGATGCCCTGTAGGTAGCCAGTCATAGGCTCTGTACCGACATAACATTGCCCATTCCACCAGACCTTGGAAATATTAGCAAGGGTGGTGTTAGCACACAGCTCGGGGGGTAGCCACTCCATGATATAGTTGGACACAGATCTTACTTGCTCTATGCAGTGAGGGGCCTGCTCCCGCAATTCCACATGTTCTCCCGCCAGCCATCCCCACCCATTGGAAATGGCATAGCCTATGAGGGGCGGGGAGTAGCAATGGTCCTGGTGGAGCAGCGCTTCCACAGCTTGCCGTCTCTGGTTCCATTTGAGTGTGGTGTTCCAGGTGCATAGCCATGTCCATTTCTCAGCTGTAGCCAGAGTAATGTGGCACGGCAGTCCCTTGGCCGCTTCCACTGGTAGTTCAGTACACACCCAGTAGTGAGAAGCTTTGTGGACAGCAGCAAACACATGAGCCCAGGACATGACACTGTTCCCTGTTGTCAGCCTGGGTGATAGGATAGAGCAGACAAAGGATCATTAGGGGCAAGTCCCTTCCTTCTGGAAGGACACAGGCCACCAGCCCATCTTGAGATAGAAAGGTGGCTGGGAAAGGAGCTGCCCCTGGCCTGTGGTACCAGTTTCTCCAAGGGTAGCAGGTCAGGGAGTCTCCACTGGTGCTACAGTATAGAGAGGAATGGGCCAGAGGCTAAAAACAAAACTCCCTGTTAACAGTGAACCCTCTGCTGTGATCGGGAGTGACACTCACAAGGGTGTGGGCCAAATGCAAATCCAGGGCTCTACTAGCAACTCGTTGCATAAGTCCTGTCCCCAGGGCTCCACAAGGGCCACGTATGGTTCTTGTGTTACCTATATAGTCTAGGGCCATGACCAGGTGGCCTGTTTACCTGCTTCCAAAGGTTCTGGGGCCACAAGAGCAAAGCTCCCTGGTAGGTCTGGGGCAAGAACTGTTTAGCAGCGGTGCCCAGGAACACTTTGATAGCCCATGGCAAGCCTGCTACAACCCTCTCAAGAGGAGACAACCCCATTCGCCGGGGCTGCTCATTCAGAAGGTGTATAGCCTGTGGGAGGTTAGTGCACCAATGATGCCAGCGCCCACCCCCCACCATCCTCCCTGCCCCCGCCCCGCCCCGGCCCAAGGCATGCAGTTTGTCCTTCAGCAAGCCATTGAACTGCTCTACCATTCCAGCTGCCTGTGGGTGATAAGGAACATGTAATTACCACTGCACATTGTTGGTACGGGCCCAGGCCTGCACCTCTTGTCTAGTAAAATGAGTGCCTCTGTCACTGGAGATTAATAAGGGCCAGCCATAGGCGGCCATGAGGTGCTCTAAAGCGGTCACAGTATGGTATTGATCAGCAGCTGCCACCAGCCATGCAAACCTTAGACCGGTACCTGTGTCCACACCTATGAACACATAGCGGCGTTCCCGGTCTGCGGACAAAGGCCATATGTAGTCCACTTGCCATTTCTGGAGTGGCTTAGCCCTGTAGGGCACCACCCCCGGAGTACGCTTTACCTACCGTCTCTCTGGGTGCTGCTCAGCACACCAGGGGCATTGTGATATGGCAACTTGTGCTTGTGCCCGGGTCAATGATAACCCCCATCGCTTCGCTACCTGTTCCATGGTACGGGGCCCTACATGCTGCAATGTTTGGTGGAGCCAGGGGCCAATGTCCACTGGAACCGGTGGTACACGGGTGGAGCGGACTGATGCCCATGCATCGGCTGCGTCATTTCTCAGGGCCTGCAATGGCCGATGACTGGGGGAGACATGGTATATGATGGCCCCCTGCTGCAGACTCCGCTTCCAGAGGTCTTCCCACAATCCCGGGACCCACAGGGGGCGGTGCGCTATCATCCACTCCCGAACAGGCCATCAGGGCAGCCACAGAGTTAGACCTCTAAACACAGCCCAGCTGTCAGTGCAGATGTGCACTGGGCCAGTTTCATTCATAAGGACCAACCAAGCAGCGCAAAGCTCAGCCCATTGGCTGGATTGCCCAGCACCAGTCTCATACCAGGTTTCTGTGGATGGCTGTAATGCCATGGCAGCCCACATTGGGGGCTGCCCGTGGCATGAGCCAACTGTGTACCAGGCATCCTCAGGGATGGGAGTCTGACCCTCTACACAGGGACTTGGTATGTCTCCCATCTCAGTAGGCTTCACCAGGAGTTCTACTTGAAATTGTGCTGGTCCCAATAGGGAGTGCAGTTGTCCGAACAGGGGTCTCACAGAGAACTGCACCTGCTGCTCCGAGTATGCCCACCACTTAGTCAATGTAGGGGTCTCTGCAATTCCCTTACAGGGAGTCTTCACCCAAGACCATTGCCACTCCTCTGCGGGGTACGTGGACTGCACGGTTACAAGATTAGGGCCAGTGATGGCCAGTGATGGTCACTGGCCCTAATCCTGTAACCGTGCAGTCCACGTACCCCGCAGAGGAGTGGCAATGCCAGTTGTTTCTCTATCAGAGAATACCACATTTCCGCACCTTTCCATAACTGGGACCAGAAACCTATTGGTACCTTCTGGGAACTATGCTTTTGCCACAAGTCCCATCCAAACCCTGCATCATCCATCTGCACCGTAAGCAGAAATGGGAGGGCTAGATCTACTATGCGTAGAGTTTGGGCTTGTGCTACAGCTTGCTTTCTAGCCTTAAAGGCCTCTTTTATCTCGGGGGTCCAATCCCATTGGGCACCCTGTTGCGCTAGACGGTGCAGGGGTTGCATCAAAGAGACTAAATGAGGAATGGACACTCTCCAAAACCCCAGCAGTCCCAAATAGATTTGGAGCTGCTTCACGGTTTCAGGTTGGAGATATGCCTGTATCTTATTAATAACCACCTTTGGCATTACTTTTATCTTACCCGACCAAACACCTCCCAAGAATCTGACAGAGAACCCAGGTCCCTGGATGTTGTCCTCATTGATTGCCCAATCCCAGTTGGCAAGAGCTTCTCGCAGGCTGGTTGCCACTGCTTCTAGTTCTGTAAGAGAATCAGAGGTTAGCATTATATCATCAATATAATTATGCAAGTGTACTGCAGGTGGTCATTTCCACGTGGCTAAATCTTGAGCCACGAGACCATGGCACAATGTAGGGCTGTGCAGATAGCCCTAGGGAAGGAAGAGGAATGTCCACTGTCACCTTTCCCAGGTGAAGGCAAACTGTTCTTGACTTTCTGGGGCTATGGCAATAAAGGTGTTTGCCAGTTCTACCACATAATAATATCATTCAAGTTCATGTGACAACTGGTCTGTGATGTCCAGGTGTTCGGTCCGGCAGCATGCAGGGGCAGCCTAACCTTATTCAGCTCCCAATAGTCACTGGTCATGCACCAGGAACCATCGGGCTTCTTCACTGGCCACATGGGGGAGTTGTACGGGCTATGAGTAGGACAAATGACACCGGCTTCTTCCAGCTTCAGAATGGTGCGTCCTATTTCCTCATGGCTGCCGGGTAGGCGATACTGTTTTCTGTTCACTGCCTGGGTAGCCTGGGGCAGCACCAACGAGGCATAGTGTGGATGTCCCTGGAGAATAGTTTTCACCACCTGAATACGAAGGCAAAACTCACCAGCAATGGTATTTACAGTCAAGTCTCGCAAAACATCAATCCCCAAAATGTACTCCTGTATGGGGGATATGTTCCCCATACTTGGTATGTCCAAGGAAGCAATCTGCCAATACCCAATGTCATAGGCACCTGCCACAAGCAAATGACTCGATCCCTATAGCCTTCTATGGTTGCAGTGGGCCTGGGAAACTTGTGCAGATTCTCATAAAGCAGGGTGCTATCAGCACCCGTGTCCATGAGGGCTAATACCCTCTGCACATTGCGGGGGGACCAATATATAGTCAGTTCCACACATGGCCTCAGGTCAACCGGCTCCCCCCGCCAACTGGGTATCCTGGATGAATCCCTAGTCAGGTTGATAATTGACCAGTCACATCTCACGGGTTGTGGCTTTCCCAGGAATAGGAGTGAATTGCTGGTCAGGGTGCAGCTGATTTCATAGTGCCAGCAGCGCTTCATTAGGTTGCTGCTTGATCTTTTCTGCAGCGACACCTGCCATGAGGATATCAAACCACATTTGCCAGTGGCTCACTTTCCCACCTGATTGGGCTGGACACTGCTCCACCTCCCCTTTTTGGCCATGCCTCCGTGGGTGCACTGGCGGGTTTGGGAGTGCAGGAGGTGGTACAGCACACACTTGGGTGGAACGCTCCTTGCATTTCACTTCCACATCCTCCAACCTAGCCATGGTGGACATTACCTTGTGGATTCTACTATCCACGTAAGGGTCCAGCAGTGCTGCCACAGTGCCAAAAGTACCGGCTGGGCCAGAGGTCAAGATCAAGTCCTTCAAAAGGGTTGTAAATACCTCCTCATCAGGGCTAGTGTACTGAGCGTGAAACATCATCTGTTACATGCCTATCTATTTCCAGAATTATCTGGACCAAATTAAGAACAGTCCATCTGCTCACTGTCTCTGGCAGCTCCCCAGGGTCAGCCCACACTGTCTTTGCAGTGGACATGAGCCGGTTAATGAGGGAGTAATTGCCTGCACCCCACGCCACATTCTAGAGGCGCTGCCTGAGGGATGGTATCACTGTTAAGGAGGCCAGCTGAGCTATCTCTTCTGGAGATAATTCGGTCCCTTCGGCTCCGTCATCCATAGCTGCAGCAGCCACACTGGAAACATCTCCTCGGCTCTGCCGTACCTGTTTCGTCAGGTCTCTGAGTTCTGTGGTGTACTGGATCAAGGAGGTATGCTTTTTTTTTTTTGGCCTTGGAGGCACCACCAGCTTGCCAACCTCCCGGGACCAATGGCTGTTCCACTTCAACCTGCTGCTGTATCACCAACCATGGCTGCTGCGGTATCACCAGCGAGCTCCCAGACCAGGACGATGGCAGCGACCCATCAGGGCCCTGCAGCATGTGTTCTGCTGCTGCCAGCCTCTTTTCCAGCACTTCTTCCTGATGTTGCAGTTGTTGCACCCACTGAGCCTGGTCCTGAACCTCCAGACTGGCCTGCTGCAGCACCGCCAGGAACATCCAGGACCCCCAACCTGCTGCCTCCCAGTGAGCAATCTGGACATTCGGTTCTAGCATCTCCAGGGCTTTCCGGACATCCTCTGGACGTGGCTTCACTCCATCTCAAGCCTCCAGATGTATCCATGTAGCCAGATACGTGGGCACAGGATACCACTGGGAGGTGGGGGCCACCCGGGGACCATCTGGACCACTAGAGGCTGTACTCACCTTATCCTGCCCGCTACGCCACGTGTCAACACCAAGATGATCAAGAAGGGAAGGTTTCGGAAGTGAGATGCTGAGTTGAAAGAATGCATGAGGAGCCAACATAAGAATGGAACAGCAGGCACCAACTTTATTGCGAGGAGCGCGTGCATCTGTGCTAAGGGACTGCATGGGCTTTATATATGTCAGAGAACAATAGTGGCATTCTGCCACACATGTGTGATACAATAAGCTGAATCCTACTTGCATAAGTTAGGCGCAGGCGCCCTACTACATTAATGTAACATTCTAAATCCAGAGTTCTATCTCTATCCGCGAGCCTGGATCACAGCCAGACCTGGGACCCACACCCACTTAATTAAAATATAAATTTCATAATACAAATTCTCAAATATAGTCAGTCTATCTCTGTATTCTATTGTAGTTGTATTGCAACTATATTGTTTTGATTTTAGTAGTTTTATAGTAAGTTTTGTTCTCTTTCTCTGGTAAGGCAAGTGTTTCCTCACTATTCTCCAAATTTATTCAATAAACTTTTGAATATTTTTTATTCCATACAAATATTTAAATCATTGTCCATTTTCTAAGAAAATATATCTTCATGTTTTGATTTGTACTGTATTAAATGTGCCTATTAATTTGTTAAAAATTGACATTTGCATATTAAATCTCTCTATCCATGAATAGGGTATAATGCTCAATTTATTTAGGTTCTTTAATAAAATTTGAGAAGTTTTAAAAATATAATTCTTATACCTTTATTAGTGAATCTGTTCTGAATTTTTAAATAATTTTTGTCACTATTATGAATAGAATATTTTTTCTCATGTCTAACAGGCAATTGCTAATATAGAAGAAAGTTAAGGATCTGGGCATATGTATCCGGTATTCATCAATTGAGCTGAAATCTCTAATTGTTCTAATTGTTTTTTAAGGGAGTCTTTTGCATTTTATAGGTATACAGTCATACTGTATAAAAGTTCATCTTCGTTTTCAATGCTTATACCACTTGTTAAATTATAGAATAGTCTTATTACATTAGTTAAAAGTTTCAAAAATTATTGAATAGTGGTGAATGTAAATATTGCAGCTTTGTCACTGATTTTAATAGTAGTTGCTTTAATTTGTTACTCAATCATATGATGTTGCTGACTGTAATTCACGGTCTTTAGCAGGTTTAGGTAGTTTCCTTCTGTTCTTATTATACTTGGAATTTTTATTAGAAAACCTGCTTTTTCAACTTTTCTCACTTATTGCCATAATCACATATTTTTTTTACCTTTGATTTGATAATATTCTAAGTTGTGTTGATGTGTTTCCTAGTGTTATAAAACATTACAATTCTGGAATAAGCACTACATGATTATTCCTATGCCTCTCAAACCATTCTAGACTATGAAAAAAGATAGAAAGCTCTTTACTGCATTGTATATTTTGCCATATCCTTAATACAAAAACCTGCTACAAAATATATAACACAAAAATTACAGAATAATTTTACTTATGAAAATAAAGAATTCTAAACAAAATATTAACAAATGAAATCTAGCAGTGTGTTAAAAGAATAACAAATTATATGAGAGAATAATTAGGAGACATAAAAGACTCAACAACAACAAAAACACCAGAGTAAAGGAATTTGAAAAAATGGTTAGATATCAAAAATCAATAATATCGAAAATCAGTAGTTATTCTAAATACTAACAAAAACCAGTTATAATTGGAACTGGAAAAAAAAACATATCCTATTCATACCATAGTTTTATTTTTTTAACCAAATTTTTGGAAGAAAAGTTATTTTCAATGTTATTTGGGGTTTGTGAAACATAATCTTGAAAATGAAAAATAAACATGGGTCGGGCCCTGAATGTTGTCTAATGATTAATTCACGCAAGACCATTTGGAGATAAGGCACTGGATGCATTGCTGACTCATCGGATCTTCATTCTCTCAACCAGAACAAGTGCACCAGCCAAATTCAGAATAATCCTATTATTTCCCTGAAAATTACTTTCTAAATCATGTTTCACAATTGTGTTTGGGCTGGTCTAACATCAAGGGCATGACTGATGTTCACTTTAAATCTGCTAAACATTGTATTGTCGCTGTTAACTATTAAAAAGAAATGCTCCATATGCAGCTTGGATAGAAAGTCCCCTGGAAAGAAAGAACTGGGTTGTCACATTTATTGGAAGTTTCCTATTACTAAGAATACATTCATTTATTTATGGATTTAACAAATATTTATTGCACACCAGTGCTGGGGATAGAGGGGTAGGCAGCACACAGGCTAGGTTCCCCCCTTCATGTAGCTTACAGACTAGTGGGCTGAAGATAGTACTGCACAGAAATTGTGACAGACTAATTACTTTCATATGGAAAAACAATATGGAGAGCAACTGGTGAATGAAGAATTACTTATCTCCACTCCCAACTGAATAAATAGGGTCTTTATCATGAAAAGACCTGGTAACAGTATACTATAGTAAACGTTAATATGACACATAGGAAAGCCCCTTTTCAGTTCAGTTCTGTATCCTTCTCCCCTCTACTGCACTGGGCACATGTTCTCTAAGCAGAAGGAGAAGCAGTATTTCCTTTCTGTCTTCTCTCTGGGGCTGAGGTCAGCTTTGGGCCAAGGCCAGTATGAGTCAGCTTGCCCAGCACGGACTCTCATGGGGCTTTGAGACTGACCTTGCTAAAACTTTTGATGTATACATCTAGTGTGTGTATCCAGGATCCAGGATAAAGTGGGGATGTTCCTGTGGAATATGGGGCATGAGACCTGTGTGGCACCTGGGTTGACAAAGTAGTGAGGAAAAACATCTGGGATTTTTTTCCAAAAGAAATTTGTTAATTCTAACAGAAGCCACCAAACTGTTCATATATTTGTTCTCATAATTTCATTTTGAGGAATTTATGGCAAGAAAACAACCTAAAAGAAAAAAAATCCAAAAATATTCTCATAATAGCGTAATTCGTAATCATAATAACTTCTTAGCTTCTCAAGTACTTCCAGTGGAGAACTGTAATGTAACCTGGATGAAACATTAAAGAGGTATTAAAAATTGAAAGGATGTGTACTTTGTTAATTCATGGAAATAATTACATTTAGAACAGACCATAAGACGGTATTCACACACGAATTATAATTAAATATCGGTAGGATATCAAGAAAGATTAGAGTAGAATTTAGAATATTGCTAATGGTTTAGAATTTAATTAGGTTTTCCCATTGAATTCTCTATTAAAAAAAAACACCCTTTTACGCAAATGGCAACTGATATCAACATACACAATCTATTCAGGCCAGGCTTAAAAGGGAAGAGCAGAAGCAGTTGTCCAGCATGCTGGAATTTGTCAGTTAGCCAGCCCCACCTCCAACCTCTCCAAGTCTTGAACAGAGACCAGGTTCTGAGGCCCTACCACCTCCTAACAAATTGCCCTGATGTTAGCTACTCAGATCCATAAGCATGCATCTCAACTTCTTTGGGTTTCTGGTTCTGCGCTCTGTCCCTTTTCAGTCTAGTAATGCTAATTACCTAAATGAGGCTAACTCTCCTGAGACTGCATGCTTGCCTGGAACACAACCATGTCTATCTTCATGCCTTTCACATTCTCACACAGGCTTCCTCCCAGCACCTGCAAGTGGAACTTGTTCCTGTAACACTTAACTCATCCCACGGCATTTAGCTGCCTTATGCCCAGATGTCCTCTCATTACTAAAGTTCATTCCTTTATAGCTCAGGGGCTTTTCACCTTTAAAGAACTCTACTAAAAGTTGTACCCTTTTAAGGCAGTACTTTCTAATATCGTGGCTGGGTTTGTCATTCCTTGAGTAAACAGGGAAGGGGGAGGCATAGGAATAACAGTAACAGCTACCTTTTATTGATACCCAGTTTGTATCTAGCACTTTTTATACATCAATATTCACAACAACATTACAGTTTCCCTTTGCAGATCAGAGAGGTTAAACAACTTGCCCACGATCATATAGCTGGTATGTGACCAAGTCAGACTTTAAGCTCAGGACTATCTGACTTGAAAGCTAGGGCTCTTTCAATCACCCCACACTGCGCTCTGTCCCTTTGTAGTTTCAGAGAAAGCCCAGGGCTAGACTTGCACACAACTTCACTTTTCTGGGCTCTGGTTTCCTCATCTGTAAAGTGAGGGAACTGGACTTAAAAAGCTGTCTACTATGAAAGAATAGAAGGTGCTAGGGAAATGGCCAAAAGGTTACCCAGAGGCCCTCCTTTCTCATTTCACCCTAGGGATTACTGACAGGCCACCATGGGTGCCTGTGTGGCATGTTATCCATTCACTAGAGAGAAAAGGAGAACAGACCAGGAGTAATCACCACAGCTGAATTTTCCCATTTTCCCCAGTTGTTACTCGAAGAAACAAGCATGTGACTCCATACACATTTGGAAAGAGAATCTTTTCTGATAGGGAGCTCTCAGCTGGCAATTTTAAGCATGGTAATATAAATACTTTCCCATATAATGTGAGGAAATTCCTGGTGTAAATGTTACTGGACATCATTGTGGATGCAGGATTAGCAGTGGAGGTTCTCTCAGAACAGGCTCTGATTTTGCAAAAGTCTTAAAAGAGGAAACACATAAGGATGTAGTTTGGCACTCAGGGTTAAGTAATGTCATTGTAGGCTTTGTCATCAAAGAAAACATGCAGAACGCAAATGAGAGGAAGCATTACAATTGGGGGCGGGGAAGCCCCTGAAAAGGTTAGGTAATAAGGCAACAACTGTTCCTTTCCCAGGAACTGCGCCCAAGGACAACATGCCTGTGTCATACACAGATACATAGACACCCCTCTTAAAAATACAAGACTACATTCTCCTAAGTTTCTCTTTAAGCACACTAGATGAAATGAAATCCAACCTCAATCAAGCTGGAAGGCATTTAAAATTCAGATTCAACCCATCAGTTATTGACAGCTGAATGCAAATCTTCTTTCACCTCTCATGAACCCACGTTTCCAGGAGCTATTTTCCCTCCTGAGTCTCTGCAGCCAGCACTTGGCTGGACTCAGCCTTTAGCTTTGCTCTCAAAGGGAGACTGTCAGGTCACTTGGCACCTGCAGGAGCTACTGTGTCCGGGAGAGGGCACGAGTCAACAAACCTGACAGCAGGCAGCCAAGGCCTGGGCTGCTCCCTCTGTTCTTCCCAAGGGGGGCGGCCTTGGGGCTCCTGTGCGCCTGCAAGTGGGCCACCCCACGTGTAAGTGCTGATAGTGGGCTGGAGCCTCTGTGTAAACCCGAGTTGCTGTCTGTAGCTGCAGGTCTGCTGCGCTCTCACCAGTAGGCTAACAATTAGTGCACAGCACTCTAAAAGCACTCAGGACATCTGCACAACTCCAAGCATTTTTAAACTAGACTTATAGGAGGAAGATCTGTAAAACTCTAAAAGCTCAAACCACCAGCAAAGCGGGTGTACATTTTTTATACTTCCACTGCACTATATCTGCGTTGACATTTGCTTCTCTAGCTCTCAGTTAAGGTGAAACCATGGTGAGACAGAATCCTAAACAGTCTCTGCTAAGCTGCAGGGGTGCTAAATGATGCTATTAATAGAAGAGATTTGAGGAATTCTGTTTGATACAAACTATGTTAGAACTGACCTTTAAATTCAAATCAAAGCATTAAGTCTATCTTAATAGCCCATGCTATATGTTGTTTATTTCCAGATAAATTACTAGTTCACCGGTGGACATGCTTCTTTCCAGTTGCTCAGTAGAGAGGGGGTGGTGGTGGAAGGACATGCATCATTTTGGGATTTTGTTTCGTTGTTAGGATCTCCACGTGATTGATTTTGAAGTGCAGAAACTACTTCTCCAGTCACTGAGGTTCACAGCCAATAGCTTTGGTATTTTCTATTTTTGGTTTAGCTTTTCTGGGTTGGAGAGGTCAGTTAGGTACAGAAAATTCTGCCTGAACAGGGCCAATACAGATATTCTGAATTAATTCTAACTCTGGGCTTAGAAAGCCTGGAGGGTAAGTGTTCTTAAACATTCCATAAAGGTTTATTAAGTGTACCTCAGGCCAAGCAGTCTGATAGGTGCTGGAGATAGAGCACCCAGCAAAGGCCTCACAGAGCTTATATTTCAGTAGGAGAGAAAAGAATGAATAATATATATTATACCATATTTTATATAATGTCAGATGGTAAAATATGAAGAAAATAAAGCAGGGTGAGGAGGCAAAGGCAATGGGGGCTGTCATTGTAGATAAGGTGGGTGGCAGAGTTTTCTGAGAGGTGGTGATATTGAGCAGAGAACTGAATGAAAGGAGAATGTCAGAGCAGAAAGCATCTGAGGCAGATGGAGGCAGAGAGAAACGACAAGGCCGAGGGCCCAGGGGCAGCCATCAGCCCACCAGTGAATCAGGAAAAGGCACCTCTTCTGGGCAGACAGCCCATGCTTGGGCTAATAATGAGCTGCTCATCAGATCTCCTTGCCTACTCAGCCACACCATTCACTGTACAGGGGACAGCCTGTGCACAGCCACACAGTCTCCCCTAGTGGCACTTGCTTGAGACTTAGAGGAAATAGCAAGAAGGCTAGTGCAGCTGTAGAGGAGAGAGGGTAGAATGAGGAGAGTGGGAGAGTGGTAACTGGCAACCTCAGTCTTAAAAACCGGTGATTTAGAATAAAAATCCTTTTCTTTTATGAACTAACTACCAACCACAAAGGACAGGATTTAGGAGCAGCCCCTCTCCTGGGCTCCTCTCCATTCCCTGTTATGGCAATGATTTTCCGCCATCAACCATGAGGCTGAGGTGAAATTTAAGAACCACATCAGCCCTAATGACAGTACCACTCCAATTTGGAAACAAGGCCAGCTGTTTCCGTGCCTATCTCACACAGAGAAATTTCTTCTTCCTCCCTCTTTTTATTCTTTGTTTTGCACTATTTGTACTATGCTTGTCTCTCCTGAGATAAGACATTCTGCACAGCAAAGTCAAAAGAACCTTGGCATGAGTGTAAAATCACAAATATTTTTTAAATTACAAAGAATATCCCAAGTAGACTTTCCACATCCCTTCTTCCGTCTCTAATTCCTTTCTTTATGAGAGGTTTTCATTTTCTACTTTATTTATGAATTGTTTAAAACGTTTTACAAATCTATTGCTTTTACAAGCCTCCATCCAACTACTTGATATTATTTTAATTTAATTTAATTTTAAAAAATAATTTAAGAAAACAAAATGTTGTGTTGTATTGTGTTGACATCTACTAGATATCCCCAAGCCGTTATTATAAATGAGTTTGATGAAGTAGATAAGAAGGACCTGTTAGAATGTTAATTGAAGACTTCCAGTGTGGTCTGGAGATGGGAATACGAGATAGAACTATAGTCCTAAAGGCCATTCCATGCCACTCCCCTTCCCTCCCAGCACAGACCCAATTAAATCAGTTTAGTATAATCAGAAAGCCTCCAAAATACAGGAGTGGCCATTCATGCAGTTTAAAGTAGAAAGCCAAGTTAAGTTCCATTCTCCAACAAATCTATTTGTTAATCAAAAGTAAGCAAGTATAAGTATTGTTATGGTAAAAGAAAAATCAGAGAAAGTGAGACACAAACCAAGGGATAGACGAATAAGCCAGAATTGACAGTTCCACATGACACTTGACACTTAGTTTTATGTGATTTGCTTGCTAGATGATACTTAACCCTCATCCCACCCTCCCTGGGGTGGGAGTCAGAGATGGAGTGCTGGTGTCTCTTTAGCACATTACTTAGAAGTAAAAACACTGAAAGCTTAATGGCATTTGAAGCAGCATTGAAATGTTTCTTGTTTCAAAATGGTTACATTAAATAAGTAATTACAAAGTGGATGCATTAAAACACTGTGGACCCATTTCCCCTAAAACTGAGAACTGGGATGATTCTGACTTCTCTGTTGTGCTCCAACTTTCTCCTCTGCTCTTCTTTGTCCTGCCCATCTAGTACCAGCTTTGTACATGCATGCTGTTTATTACTGCTTGTTAAATAAACAACTGGGGCTCATCTCCTGAATGCTCACTATGGATTTATTCAATAATCCCTACCCCGGAAACATCTATAGACAGTGAGTTAAGAGTATATAAGAATGAGGTACTTAGAGTTGAGATTGGAGGGAGGAGGAAGGAAGGATAGAGGAGCAGGGCAGTATCGAGACTAAAACAAAACTAATGCATTTTGACCATAAAACTCTCAGAACACAAGGCTCAAAGGAAATGTACCAATGAGTGACTGTGAGAATAAGTATCTCCTAGAAAAAAAATGCTTCTTGTTCATTGTGTAGAAATGAATTAAGTGTGCTGAGGAGAGTCATTGGTAATCCCAAATTCTTGTGGTTTTCACATGAATGGGGCACAAGATGAACATAAAATCACTAAAATACAATCTAAAAAAGTCAATATATATAAGATACTCTACAATCAGTTTAGTGATTGGCATCTAGATAATTATGTTGATAAATATTTTCGACAAACAGATATTGTACCTCAAAGAAAAGGAAAATAATTACATTAAATAAATGTACAGATATATGAAAAGATGCTCAACATCACTCATCATCAAGGAAATGTAAATTGAAACCACAATGAGATATCACTTCACAACTGTTAGAATGGCTATTATCAAAGAGACAAGAAATAACAAGTGTTGGCAAGAATGTGGAGAAAAGAGAATGCTTGTGCACTGTGGGTGGGAATGTAAATTGGTGCAGCCACTATAGAAAATGGTATGGAGGTTCTTCAAAATATTAAACATAGAATTACCATATAATCTAGCAATCCCACTTCCTAGTATTTATCTGAGGAAAACAAAAACACTAATTCAAAAAGATATATGCACCCCAGTGTTCACTGCAGCATTATTACAATAGCCAAGATATGGGAACAGCCATAGTGTTTATCAATGCATGAATGGATAAAGATGTGGTACACATATACAATGGAATAGCATTCACTCCTGAAAATGAATGAAATTTTGCCATTTGTGACAATATGGATTGACCTTGAGGGCATTAAACTAAGTGAAATAAACCAGACAGAGAAAGACAGATACCCTATAGCCTTACTTATATGTGGAATTTAAAACCAAACTAAACTAAACCAGGCTCATCAATACTAAGAACAGATTGGTTGTTGCCAGAGATGGGGGGTAGAGGAGGATGGATGAAATGGGTAAAAGAGGTCAAAAAAGTATAAATTTCTAAAAATATATAAGTCCTAGGAATGTAGAGTACAGTATTGTGACCGTAGTCAATAATACTGTATTATATATTTGAAAGTGGCCAAGAGAGTAAATCTTAAAAGCTCTCCTCACAAGAATTTTCTTGTAACTATGTGTGATGACAGATGTTAACACTTATTGTGGTGATCATTTCTCAATGTATACAAATATTGAATCATTACGTTGTACATCTGAAACTAATATAATGTATGTTAATTACGCCTCTATAAAATTTTTATTAAAAAAAAAGAGAGAAATAAAACTAAATGAAACCA
Source organism: Pteropus vampyrus (assembly GCF_000151845.1). Lineage (NCBI taxonomy): Eukaryota > Metazoa > Chordata > Mammalia > Chiroptera > Pteropodidae > Pteropus > Pteropus vampyrus. The sequence continues at coordinate 6,145,954 of NW_011888878.1, forward strand.
ATAGCTGGTAAGCTTAATTGAGGCCCAAACAGAGCCCAGTACTGAGATGCTTCCCCTTGATATTAATGTGCAATGATATCATAGCAGGATATTTTTTTTCTGTATTAATCAATCATTGTAATCAATAATGCTGTGCTAAATGCAAATATTATCTACGAAATCTTGGAATCTGCTACTTGCCTCTTTTTAGAGATCTAGAGTATGGCAAACCCCCTGGTAACAACAGATGTTATTTGTTTACAGGAAAATGCTCTTTATATGAAATGTACCTTCCAGCCATGCCTAATCAATATCCAGCTGACACATACTGCAAAAATACATGCCTTATTTGGCATCATTCTTCTCAGGGACATTCTAACCAGATGCAACTGGTGACCACCTTCAATAACACTTACAGTTGAGGTCTGAGCCAAGAAGCAACAGTGGTTTTTTTCTTTCTCATCAGTCGTGCTCATTTAATTATTTACAAAGTTTTCAAACAATTTAAAAAGCTTAAAATGGAAGGGGAGGCAATATGAGGTAATAAGTTCCTTTACTGGAGATGTTCAAGGCTGAGTGTCTGTTTTATTGTCCAAAAATGGGTATAGTGGATTTACCTTGCATGGAGTATTTTGAGAATTAGATATAATATATGTAAAGCACTTATCTCAGTTCCTGAAAACAGTAGATGATCAATAAATTGAAACTATCATAAATGGGAAGAGAATTGGACTGATGACTTAAAGGATTAAGTGACATCCTATTTTAAGATGTTAGGATTCTAGATCCCAAACTTTTAAAGGCTTACAGTACTGAAAAGAATTTCCACAATCACAAATATGTGTTGAGTGCTTACTATGGACAAAGCACTGTGATTCAAGGAAAATTGTCAGAAAATAATGAGGAGAAACTCAATAATCTATCTTACATACTTGTGTAACTTTTTCTAAAGTTAAAGAAATAGAAACTACCTAAAAGGCCCTACCAAAAGCAAGCAACAGCCAATGACAGTCTCCTCCCCAAAGGGTAACTGTGAATTAGGATGAATATAACATGTAAATATGAGGCCCTCATAGAAAGACAACATAGGCTCTAGCCAGGAAACAGGAAGAGCAGAATTGAGGGAAATCACTCCAAATGGAGACTGCCATCCTGGCTCAGGGAAGCTATGGGTGAGACTAAAGGGTTAGGCAGGTCTGCTCAGAGCTTAGAGACTGTTGGCTAACAGTTAGTGACCCCAAAACAGCCTTTCCAGCCACTTGAGAGGCAAGAAAGGGGACTCCGTCCTGGATCTGGCAGAGAGTGGAAGCAGGCTGGACAAATAAGAGCAATGGACTGCAGGGCAAAAGTCGACAAAGTTTTGATCACATGCATACCTTTCATCTGTCAGTGTTTTGACACTCCCTCGTGCCTCAATATATTATTTATAAGTTACCTCCATGTATTATAAAACCTTCACAGAGTATAGATATTTAAAGAGATGACATCTATCGAAAAAGAAGTCGTAACACTGTATTCTTCTCCTTAATCAGTTTTCTTGTGCACACCACTTTGGAGAGAATAGGTGAACTGGTGGGAGAGAGGGGAGTATGGAGTTTTCACTCGATACTCAAAGGCAAAAACATCCTTAACAAGTCTTCCTTAGCTTTTCTTCAAAAGAGAATCCTGTCTCCACTTCAGTAAACTGGCAGGAAGAGAGCCAGTTATGAACTCAATCTCCCACCATACTCTCTCTAGCTTCCAGCCTTTGGATTGTACTTTTCCTCCAAAGGTTGCCATAATTACACTTGATGCCATTGCCAAAAGGTTTTCCACCCTTAGGAAGTTCAGACCACATAATCCAATAGTGACTATATTTGACCTGGAAGCGTTTGAAAAATAATATTATAACTGTTTTCAATTTTGGGGGAAAGAAAACACTTTGTTTAGACTATATCTTCTGAGGAGAGAGCCTGAACCTTATAGAGCTCTCTTTGTACAGAGTCTTGGGTGCATTAAAGCCCTGGGTCCAAAGTGGGTTTTCTTTGATTCTTTGGTTGGTTTTGGCTAAATATAAGAGTAGGAAAAAATTATTTCCTCTGAAAACAGGTGTATAATTAGCAAATATCAGTGTATTTTTCCTGCAGGTTTTACAAATAGCTCATTGTCCCTATTAGAGAACATCAAATTTGTTGTGGAATTTCTATATTTGCTTCATTTTATTCTTGTAAAGAGAAATACAAACCTATAGTGGTTTATAAATAAGAACTTTATCAAAGCTAACTATATAGGCAAAAGCATTTGTCCTCTTTGCTACAGTTCTAATATATGACTGTATTTTGTAGCCAGGACCTCTCAGCTCCCGAATGTACAGGGCCTCCATAGAACGACCCAAATCACATTTGGGGTCTTGGTTTGACAAGCTTTCAATTGGGAGAACTAGCTGGTTTCTGCCTCTATACACTTGCACTGGCTTTCCAATATAATACCTGGTAATTCTCTACCAAGAACCTGGTAGTCAGTCTTGATTACCTTAGAGATGCTTTATCTCCCGGTGCACCTTCAGGGAATGGCACCAGACCACTGCTTCTATCTGTTTAGCCAAGCCCAGGGGATGTGAGTGTGGTTCTCACTGCCAAGAGGCAGTTAGTTTACTGAGTTAAATAAAACAAGCTACAAAACCCAGTTTATGTAGGGGTTTGGGAACACATTTTTCTATCTCAAAAAACTTAAGAAAAATTAGTCCTATAATTTTTTTATAGTAATTAAGGAAAAGTCATATTGCTGTTTTATTCGCTGTTAGGTCAGTTTTTCTGTTTCCTTAGTTCTTTTTTACTTGCATTTGTCAAGGTATAGCAAGGGTAGCTGTCTGGGTTGGCACCAGTGAGCTTTCATGAACACTACTCCATGGCATCAGCTGATTTTATGCCACGCATGGGGTGAGATATGTAAAAGAGAAAAGCAGAAATCACAAAGACTTTCTGAAAGACTTATAAGAAGGTTAAACCATATTTTTTGAATTTACACAATACTGTTTTAAGGAACACCATATTTTATTATAACCAGTCTCACCACTCTTTAGCCATGAATATAAATGTTGTTTTATCTAACTAGAGTTTTTCACATTCATTTACAGTAAATTTAATTATTTTACTTGATGTGGACTTTCTGTTATATTTCCCCCAATTATGGAAATGAGTGTATTATGCAACTAAGAGGTTGATAAATATGGAAATTATTATAGGATCAACATTGCTTACAGGCCACAGCTCAGGCTGTTTGTGAAGTAACAAAGGGTATGAAAAATTTTTTTCTGGTTTGCCCTAGATTCAGGTTTATCATTCCTAGGCCTGATTTATAAATGCCTGAATCTTAATCTCTTTTACAAATTAGCCTGATCCTTGGTCCAGACGTGAAAGGAAATTAGGTTTTGCCTTGAAACAACAAGGCTATAGACAGTGGAAAAACAGAAAATACTGAAACAAAATACTAGTTAAGTAAATACAGAAAAATATCATTAATTTAAAATCCCTTAATCAAGAATTTGTGATAGCTAAGAAAGGCATAAGACACAAGTGTACCTTTGGCCTAATTGTGTAAGAATTTGCTAAGCCAGTTACTAGTGGAAAACATTTTTTGAGAGAGAAGGCTGAAACTTCTAAAGTGACCATTTCTGTTATCTTTTAGTAATTTTAGACATTTACAATACTGAATGATTTCTTAGTTATAAATAATTCTTATTCACAACTTCAGTCCTCCTTGAGCAACTACTAAGTAAATCTTCCTTGATCTACTATAAGATTTGCTGTAGTGATGAAGGTAGCCTTTCCTTCGTAAAATAAAAATGAAAGCCTTTTCCTAAATTAAACTGTCCTTCCTTCCTAGTTTTTTTGAGCAAAGCAGCATGTTAGATGTTCTGGTTTAAGTACATGAGATCTAGAAGCAGCTTGCCTAGGTTCAAATCTCCCCTTCTACCAATTGAGCATATTATTTATGGTTATGAAGTGTCCATATTCTTGTCTGTAAAATGGAAAAAAAATAATAACTAAAAAAATTAAAAACTGTAAAACACTTAGAACCAAGCCTGGTCCCTTATAGCTAACTCCTGTTGCCATGACACTATACTGCAGGTCCATGACGCAAGTTAGACTCAGTCACACCCCTAGAGCATCACTAAGAGAAATTTCTGTGAAATGGTTTATAAACGTGTTAGAGCAGACAGGCTTTTTAGCCCATTTTGACATGGCACAAGGGCATATTTTCACACGCAGTGTAGCACAACCTCCCCCCGCCCCCGCCCGCGCCGCCCCCGGCCCCGATTCTTCAGTCTTCTTTTCTTCTGGCCTCCAGCTACCCAAGCCTGCCAGGTACTTCTGGTTAATTATGCATAAGCCAAGCCATCCCCTCCCAGTCTCTACGAATTGCCTCTGTTCTCTTTTCAATTCGTGCAAAATGCACCTGCTCCTTGAAGTTTTCCCTCACTAACGCCCTCCCCGATCTATGATCAACCCTAGACTGGGACACAGCTCTGTTTAGGAACCCCTTCTTAATAAACTCAGATCGTTAGTCTTTCTGAATCGCCTGGTTTTGAGCAGCCGACCCTGAGCTGTCGGACTTTAGGCTTCAAACAAGATTCGTGGTTAAAGATACAAGAACATTAGAATGGCCGAGCTGAGGCCCCCGAGGGCTGGTGAGCGCGACAAGAAGTCAGTTACGGGATGGTTCGTTTGGACAGGACAAGGACGAGGGAGAAGGGAGGTTAGTGACGCACCTGAATAAGTCCACTAAACGAAAGGTAATAAACTAAGGTTTGATGTGATGTCGACGAGAGTCGCGCGCGCTTGCGCGCGCGCACACACACAGAAAAAAGAGGGTAGTCCGAGGTGTCTGACAGTGACACAGCCCTGAAAAGGACGTGGTCTCAAAGCCCCCCAATTTCCGGAGCATCTCTGGCCGCGCCACCTCTGGAGATTACTGTTAGCGCATCTCTCCGCCCCGCCAGGCTGAGGAGCGCCTGGGGCCCTCCCCCCACCCCCACCGTCACCGCAGCCCTCTGTCCCCAGCGAATGCCGCTCCCCAGTGTCCTCTCGAACGCCCTCGTGGCTGTCGGGTTTCGAACCCCGGCGCGGACCCTCGCCCTCCGAACGCACAGCAGAGTAGCTGGCGTAGCCTTTGCCCCCGCATCAATCATTAATGGGCCAGCTCGGGCTGCTGCAGCCCTAGAAGGGGGGATGGTACGGAACTCGAGACTGGGGACAACTCTATCACCCGAGGCGGCCGCGAAACACTAGCCGGGGAGGTCCCCGCCCCCACCTACGTGTGCCCGTCCCTCCTTCCCTCCAGCGATTCGGCTCCCACATCCCCGCCTCCTGCGCCGGGGGCGGCGGCGGCTGCGCCCGCACCGC
>NW_011888878.1:6151594-6213872 GCF_000151845.1 Pteropus vampyrus
TTATTTATCTTTAGAAACGGCTGCTCAGAGGCTCAGGTCTTATCTTGAACCTGCAGCGACGCCCTGGGCGCGTGCACAAAGGCTCCGACGGCGGCCGGCGGGGACTGCCGAGCGCCCTGGAGCCGGCGCCAGAGGTCGCCTGTTTGCGTCCTAGGCAAGCCCCAGACACCATGCCGCGGCGCCTGCAGCCCCGGGGCGCGAGCACAAAGGGCCCGCCGGCCACGATCGAGGCGCCTTTGGAGGCCGCCTCGCGCCCTCAGCCTTCCTCCTCCAGGGTTCCTCTCCAATCGGACAAGCCGCTGTTGCGCTGGGACGAGGTTCCCGACGACTTCGTGGAGCGCTTCATATTATCGGGCTACCGGCGGCTGCCCTGCACGGTGCAGGAATGCCTAGCCTCGGTGCTGAAGCCTACCAACGAGACGCTCAACTTCTGGACGCACTTCATCCCGCTGCTGCTGTTCCTGAGCAAGTTCTGCCGCCTGTTTTTTCTGAGCGGCCGCGACGTACCTTTTCACCACCCGTGGCTGCTGCCCCTGTGGTGTTACGCGTCGGGCGTGCTGCTGACCTTCGCCATGAGCTGCACCGCGCACGTGTTCAGCTGCCTTTCGCTGCGCCTGCGTGCCGCCTTCTTCTACCTGGACTACGCTTCCATCAGCTACTACGGCTTCGGCAGCACGGTGGCCTACTACTACTACCTGCTGCCTGGCCTAAGTTTGTTGGATGCCAGAGTGATGACCCCTTACGTGCAGCAGCGCCTGGGCTGGCACGTGGACTGCACGCGTCTCATCGCCGCCTATCGCGCGCTGGTGCTGCCCGTGGCCTTCGTGCTGGCGGTGGCCTGTACCGTGGCCTGCTGTAAGAGCCGCACGGACTGGTGCTCTTACCCGTTCGCGCTGCGCACCTTCGTCTTTGTCATGCCACTCAGCATGGCCTGCCCCATCATGCTCGAGAGCTGGCTCTTCAACTTGCGCGTCGAGAACCCCACGCTCTTCGTGCACTTCTACCGTCGCTACTTCTGGCTGGTGGTGGCTGCCTTCTTCAATGTGAGCAAGATCCCCGAGCGCATCCAGCCTGGCCTCTTCGACATCATTGGCCACAGCCACCAGCTCTTCCATATCTTCACTTTCCTCAGCATCTATGACCAGGTGTACTACGTGGAGGACGGCCTGCGCCAATTCCTCAAGGCGCCGCCTGCCGCGCCCACCTTTTCAGGCACCGTGGGCTACATGCTGCTGCTTGTTGTCTGTCTGGGGCTGGTCATTAAGAAGTTCCTAAACAGCTCCGAATTCTGCAGTAAAAAGTGAGCCTAGGCCTTGGAGGAGGCTGCTGGTCTACCTACCTGTTTGGAGTTTCTATTGTTGCTATTGTTGGTTTGTTTTCAAGTTTTGTTGTGTTTCCTTCTTCGCTCAAGGAGGGTGCTGCAGAACCACAGGGGAGAAATCCAATGTGATAACGGGTCTTCAATGCACCTTAGGGCTTTGGAAGAGGGAGGTGGGTCAAGCAGGAGGGATAGGGCCACTGGTTTTTGCCCCGGACAAAATTCGGGTAGTGTCTGTGACATCCAGGGGTTTTTCTAAGGCAGCAAATAAAATCCCAAATAAAACCCCAAACTTTGATTTTCTGCTCGTCTTCTGTGCCAGCGGTAATAACAAGTAGCCCTTGTGAGGTCAGGTATGCAATAAAGTGGGTAAGTACTGGATACTTCCATTTCGGTCTGAGGAATGCTTGGATTTGTCAAAAGAATAGAGCTTTGTAGGAAAAGGGCACAAAGACAGCCCAGGGCTTAACCTGCTAGAAAATGCATGGAATGTGAACACAAGTTAATTATAAAATGTTTCTCATGTTATTTAAATAGTAATATATACAATGACTTTTCCTAACTTATGGAGCCTGTAATATGCACTGACTTTTCTTTGTCGTGTAGTTTTGACTTTTGCAGCTCTTCTGCGTTGTGTACACTTGAACTGGACATCAGGGCAAGCTGCTTGAGAGTTCTCAACTACTTTTTTAAACAGTGTTTTCTGAAGGCCTGTGTGTGTCAAAATACAACTGTGAATTATTCTACCTTAGTGACTCTGGTTAAACTATTGGTGAGGAGCTCAGTGGTTTGTATGGATCCCAGATTTCTATTTACTTTAATGTATTTCACAAAACCCATTTTGTTTTGTTTTTAATCTTATTATTTTCTTCTTTACTTATTTAAATTGCCACTGGAATAAATGTGCCTTTGAAGCAATGCCCAAATGACTGGTCCTCAAACATAGGAAAGAGCAGTTAGAGTAAGCTTTTCTTACTTTACTACTAATCAAGGTTTAACATTCCACCCAGGAGGTTAGGAAAATGGTGTTGGTTGTAAGTTTTTTGGTAGCACCAGAAATAGCTTACCCAGGACATGCAGATCATTTGGCTTCTCTACAAGGAGAAGGAGCCAACTCACTAATGTGCCTGTGGTTCCTAATGCAGCTATCAGGGAAGGTGAGAGGACACTGTTCTAGCCTGATGCCATCTATCCTTGCTTAAAATTAAAAATTCAATACTCAGGAATAAATGAGGCAGTTATATTATAAAGTCAAGAGCATACTACTTGAATTGTAACTGAAATTTTTGAGTTAAATAAGGTTATCATTGCCTAGTTAAACACTGAAGTCTCATTTGGATTCAGACTATGGTCATGAATGGTGATCGTCCTAAATCACGGAGAATGCGTGAACACACTTCTGAGATCCTTTCTAACAACCACATTAGCCAGTGTTATTTAAGACATTTTTTATAAACGCTAACCTTTACTTGAGACAGCACAAACCACTGAGGTAGCTTATTTAAATACTTATCACACTTCCCAACAGGTCCTTTTGGTTAAGAGCCAAATAAATCATTGAAAGGGAAGTTTTGACTTCATGGTATAATTTAGATCAAGCACATAAGGTAGATGAACACTTATCTCAGCACTAGTAGGCTGATGTTCCTAAAAAGATTTTTGTTTTTGTTTATGCTTTTAATCGCTACTGTATTTATAAACAAGGAGGCTTGGCAGAGTTCCCTGGAGGAACCAGTATCCTTGTGTGTTAATTCGAACACAAAAATTAACTTCATATATGTCTATATTTAATTTAGAGCCTCTTAATGGGATCGTAAATATACTTTGCACGTTTGCCGATGGGTGTCGGTGTCTCACCTTTTGCAAAGTGCAAGGAGATTCCTGTTAGATTACAGAGGCTGAGAATTTGTGCCTACCACACATGTCATTCCTCTCTGTAACTTAATTCAATACGTGCAGTCAAGGGCAGTTATGGAGATCAGAATATTTCCACGTGCAATCTTCTTTGCATATATCATTACTGTCTCTTCTAGAGCCCCAAAGAATGTTTGGAAGCTAGAAAAACTGGTTGATGAGTATTCTGTAGCTTCCTTGTAAAATGGGACCTCCCCTTTCGGAAGGTACTTTCAAGAGACAGACTTTTAAAAGGGTCGATGAGTTTGAGAACAAGAAATAAACCCCATGTTTGTCATTTAAAATTTCTGTTGGAGATCTGAGTCTGCAAACAGAATTCATTTCTTGCCCTGTGTCTTTGTCCTTGAGGGTAGGCAACATAGGCAACATACGGGTAAAATCATACCCATATCATTTTCAAGTGATTATGATACATGAGCTCAGTAAGGTGACACAGTTTTCCCCTCAAAGGTTTCAGCACCCAGTATGTCCCAGAGAGAATGAGGACTCACTTTCCTTCCCTTCGCCTTTTCCTCTCTCCCCCTTCCCTTTTCCATACCATCTTAGTTTTTACGAACCACATATAACATTGACAAAAGGACATTCTAGTGGAAAATAATGGTTTCATTTTATGTCATGTTTGCAAATAGGTTCCTTATACATACATGAGACCAAGATGTTTGTGAAACTATGTATGTTATTTGCTAAATTATATCAGATTTCTGTCAAGATAAATGATATTTTAGAATCAGCAGATATTTACGAAGTCTCCACATTTACATGGAACTGTCCAGGCATATTACATATTTGGGGGTAATATGGTCATCAAAATAAAATAGCTTTAAAAATATTTTTTCACACTCTCCGTTTTGCTACATCTTTTAAAATTCATTTTTACTTTATTGTGTTCAGCTGTTTGAAATGTAGGACAAATGGTAAATAAGAATGCACTCCATTATCTCTGTACAACCTATTTCGGCAGTAGAATTTTGAAGCATATTATGTAATGCATTTTATTTTTACTTGTTAGTCATAATCTAGATGACATCTCAAGAAGCAGCATCATAGAGTCATGCCTGGGAAATGAAGGTGTTTGACTTCATTCAATGCCTGTCACCATGTGGGTTGGTCTCTGGGGTTGACTCATGCTTTTTAGTTGACTAAAGGGGGTTCCTTTTGTCCCTGTCCTCCTTGCGGCTGCACCTTCAGCTGAAGAAGATGACCTTCCCAGAGAGAGGAAGTGAGTTCTTTGGTCATGTCATGACTGGCTTGTAAAAATAAATGTAATCTTTTCCACTGGCTATACACTTTCTATAAATAGCCCAAGAATAAAGTATGGGGCTTCAGCGCTGGCCAGAGTGGCCTTCACATGTATCCATTCATAAATCCTGTCTGTAAGTGCTTGTAGTCAAAAACCATTTAGCCTAATTCATCATGCTACTTCAGAGGAATCATTTCTAAGAATACAAAATTTGTGGGTAGAGGTTATTTTTATAATTTTTTTCTGATTTGGTGCTGAATCTGAAGGCTAACAGCAATAAAAACAGGGATTTTTATCTTCAAATCTCTTCACAACTTTATTTAGTTAACCTGCACAAAGATATAGCAGAAGAAAGTTATAGGAGGAGTTATCTCCATTTCAAGATTATACCATCAGTCCAAGGAAACAGACTTAATTTTTAAAATTGGCATTAGAATGAGGGGATGATTGTATGCTTGATTGTGAATGTTTACTAGTTTGCACGGCTATGGCCAAGCACAAGCACTAATTGGAGATTATATATGATATATATGGTATATATATATATATATGGCATATATGTTATCTGTATGTTATATATTTTTTAATTGACTACTTTATAATTGTAAAATAGAGTGAAGTAAGATATGGCTATGCTCGAATTTAGGTTATAAAATCTTATACAAAATGTTATCAGCTACTTAAATAATTTTTATCATCTTGGATTGTTCTTCATCTGTTTAAGTCTGCCAAAGCTGACTTCACTCTGTCAATGTCCTTTGAGTTGATTTTCATTCATTCATTTATGCAATCCCTTTAGTAATCATTGAGCACTTACTGCATGTTAGACATTCAGCAAGGATCCAACCACATTATTATAGCCATTACCTTTTGTCTGCTTGTGGAACAAGGGTAGGAACACCAGAGAGGCCCTCAGGCCAGGCACCAAACTCTGATCTTGGCCATAAACAGAATGTCCCAAGCCACTGAGTTTGGTTCTTTTCTCCCATTTATTTGCATAAGAGTAATACATAGAATCTTATTTCAATTAACATGTACTTAACCACAATCAATTGCCTTTTTCTTTTTTTTCCTGTTTGCTTCTAGGCCTTTGTGAATTTAATGGTTAAAAAAGAACTAGAAAATTCAATGTACAATCCAGGTAAAGGGTTGCAGGCATATGTACAGAGTTGAAAATTTTATCATCACTACTAGTTAACAAAGACACTAATACAAGTCACTTTTGGAAGGTTTATATTATTCATAACATTATGATGTAAGGTTCATCCAAAGTGCCTAGAATGTGATATCAAGTGTCTGAATTTCATAGATAGCATAATTAAGTTTTTATGCTTACATTTCCAAAGATAAATGTTCTTTAGCCTTTTCCTCCTTTAAGGTCTTTGTGTTGTAATCTGTGAAACATGTCTTAGAAAAAGAATCTGGAAGATATTATAAATAAAAAGTATCAGACGTAAAAAAGGAAGAAGGTATGAGAAGGGGAGAACAAGGAGGATTAGAGTCATACAGCCTGAATGGAACAGCAAGTTCAACTGTGTACAATTTTGCCTGAGTTTTAAATTTTGTCCCTAGAAAATCATGTGAACTCCTATGGCGAGGAATTTTATTTGGCAGCCTAACCACATCCTACAGCTTTTGACCTGAGCACTGGTGCCCCAGTATATTTTGAGCAGTATGCTTACTCCTGGCTTAATGTCCTTAATTTGTTTTCATAAAATTAGGGCATAAGGCAAAGAGGCCTTAAGGAATAGCACCAGCCAATTGTAAATCACCTTTTGAATCATTTTCTTGAAAGATTGCCCATATTCCCTGTCACATATCTTCTGACAAAAAGCGAACAAGCCTAGACAAACTGAAGAAGGAAGCATTCATTGGTTGAAGCTGAGAAACATTGTATTCCTCTGTGAGAGTCTACCTGCCTTCCTATTGATGGTTTTACTTCTTCGGTATTACAAATAATTATTTCTTAAATGTGAAAATAGGTGTCAGATCTTCTTAGCCACTATTCCAAAAAGCTAATACAAATTGTTGTTAAAAAAGGACAAATGTATTGCACTTCTGGTTTACAGATTTTTAACCAGTTTGTAGGCTTTTTTGTTTTGTTTTAGAATGGTTTCTTAAGAGTCTGTTCACAAGTTGCAGAATTAGAATGTTTATTTATAGGTCAGGGGCCAAGAATGCTCATTGAACTGTTAATTTTGGTAGGATGTGACTTTTAAAAGTTCTGAGCATACACCTACATGCAACAAAACGCTCACTTATTTACTATTGAACTCAATGGAAAAATAGCCTTTTTGAAATTTTGAAAATGTTCCCCCAAAGTATTGTGCATCTAAATATAATGCATGAACTTTAATACTTTTTGTTCTTGAATAATCTCTGGAAGCTATTCCAAACATGGCATTTCTTAAGGAAAATTTCTTGAATGTGCTAAATGTGTAAAAGTTGCAGGCCACCTTTCTCATGCCTTACAGCTCCACCTAAAATATGCAATAAGCACTCAAATAGGAGTGGAGGCGTGTTTAGTTGGTTATTTAACCATGCTGTGGAGATGGCCCTGCTCCTCACAGCTCACCACAATACTGAGAAAAGACAGGAGAAAAGACACCATGTAAATAAACCCTTGTTTCTAGATGAAGGGCATATGAAAACACATTAATTTCATCTCTTCTTTTAGGTCCATCTCTAGTTAGAAAGCATAATCTTTGTAATAAGCTGAATGCAAAAACAAAAATAGGAAAAAATTTTAAAGAAGTATTCTAATTTTATATTTTAAAAGTTTATAATAGCAATGTGTTTGTAAAAACAGGCCTTAGCACATAGATGAGAACCAGCGCTTTTTTGAAAGCCTCATCTTTGTCCTGGAAGTTTAATCACCTTGAGCTCTTACCCAAATGATGAAGACCTAGTAGGTCTTTAAAAATGTAAATAATGTGTATAGTAAAGAAGAGTAAAACAATTTTTTTTTTAAAAAAGAAAACTGTCAGATATGTTATAGGTGTGTAACAAGGCTACATTTACATCTTTTTAAAAACTTCGTTAAATTCACCCTCCCAGCAAGGCTTAGCACAGAAGGTCTGTTTTTCCACGAGGCTGGTTTTCTGTTGAGGCTATGAGCAAAATGATTCTGACTAAGCAACTGAATGTCAAGGCAATGATGGGATGAGATACAGTTCACTTTGATGAGGATATAACCACCATGAATAATATGGCCAAAAAATCCACAGCCCTGGATACTGCTCATTGTTTCTTTGGAGTGGAAAGAAGAATAAAGAATACGTGTTATAGCTCTGAACTCTCTTCATTTCATCCTTCTCCCAGACCATTGCCACTACCCTTGAAGCCTTCAGTTTCTACAAACTCAGGCTTGAAGACAGAAGGTTTCTAAACAGATTCCGTATGTATTTAGGCCTTCTCAAACCATTTGCCTTATGAGGTTCACCCATTTCTAAACTAAGTAAATATGGTTGCTGTACTCAGATTTACAAGAATGTACAACCAGCAGGTCCCCTTTTGCAGTAAAGGGCATTAGTTAAAGCACCATACTCATTTTTCCTCTCAGGTCAGAGGCAGAGGGAGGATTTAACAGTGACCAAATAGATACCTCCTTGTATCAGGTTTGTTTGTTTATTTCATTTAATGGTGATAATGGAGGGAGAAGGGAGTAAAGGTTAATATGGGCATGAAGGAAGAAACAATCATATTTTCCCACTCTTGCTAAATTTTTAGGCTACCCTGACTCTAGTCATCACCTACATCTGAAACAGCTGTATTTAGCTAGCTAGAAGGACTTTCTCAGGATGTGTGAACCTCTATACGGGGACTAAAAGGTGGTTTCAAAGCATCAGCGTATTCTGCCAGAAAACATTATTTATTCATAATTCCACATTATCTTGTAAATTAAGCAAAATAATCCATAGAAATATCACTCTGGTCAGTTTTATGCATGTTGCTGAACAAAATTGTGATTCGTTTCTGTTGTGTAGATTGCTATGATTTCGGTTTCCTGAAACATTTGTTCTCTATGGTCTTGAATATAAAATTCTGTATAACTGCATTTTTTTTTTTTTTTGCTGAAAAACAAATGTATGAAATAATAAATTATAGAGTTTAGGACTCTATTTGTATGCCTCTGTGTGTATGTTCAGAAGATATTCTTCAGCTAACAAATCATTCCTAAATTAATATTAAGTATGTATAACACTAATAAACACAATAAGAAAAAACATTGTTCTTTTTACAAAAATCAGCAAGCAGTGAGAATAGTGTAAATTTGTCCCAAAGAAGCACTCTTAGTATATTATTTTATACTTTTTAGTCAAATGAAATAGAAAACTCATGAGTTACTTTGAAACCATATCTTCTAAGAAAATACTTACAAATCCAGGTAATGAAGCTTTCTTTTAGACCCCTCTATTTTCAAGAGCACATGTGGTCCATGGACTTCTGTTACAACACAGCTACCCCGGAACTCTGTGGTGATTGCTACATCTTTAAATCATGTTGACCCTTGTTTCAGGCAGGTTTTTTTTTTTTTTTTAGTTACCAGAAACAGAAAATCTCTCAAGCACAAAAAGCTCTGTAGGAAAAATACTGGGGAGTTCACAGATGTGCAGAGCTGACCACCTGTGCCTCAGGAAGGACAGGAACAGTGCTAGAGACTCAAACTGGGAATTCTTGCCTCAATTGAGCGGCTCTTCAGGGCACTGCTACAAGAGTGAGCCAACTTCAACTTGGTTTCTGGCCCTGTTCTGTCTGCCCCCAATTTAAATTTCTAGGAAAGAGTATCTGATTAGCCTTGCTTAAGTCGCATGGACTCTTCTGGCATCAGGGTGTGCTCCCATTTTGGCCGCACAGTATTTCTTAGGCCATTCCTGTCATCTGCCTATTTGCCTGAAGATCAATTTCCCCATCCTTCCCCTCATCTGTTCTGTATCGGAGCTGATTTTAGTTTCCCTTGCTTTTTGTTAGGTCCTGCCAAGGGAAGAAATGGTGGAAGATTGATTGAAAAGAAGAGGGAAGAACACAGAGATTTATTTTTCTCCTTCCTTTCCTACTCTTCCTTTATGGTTCCATTTTATTCTGGGATCCTCAGAACTAACCCATAGTCTTCAATAAATTATTATTTTTTATTATTATTTTCCCCCCTTAAGTTAGCTGGAAGGTTTCCATTTTCTGCAACTAAAGAATATAGGCTGAGGACTTCTAATTTCTGATCTGGCATGTAAAGAGTGTAGAAGTTGCCATTCCATCCTAACAATTAAAAAGCTGAATAAACTGAAAAATCAATGACTCTTCTTAGATCCATTAGAGAAGTGAGATCACAGAGCAAACCATTGTCCTCAAAACTGGAGTGACAGACAGGATACAGAGAATTACAATTTACCACATTAGGAACCCACCTGCAGAAACCTCTGCAGGAACCAGTACTGGGTTCCTTTTACCTGGTACATCATGCCTGATTTTCAATAAAAAATTCAAGACTACTAAACTAAAAGGCATAAAACATAGTTTGAAAAGACAGAGCAAGCATCAGAAGCAGACGCAGATAAGGCAGGATGTTGGATTATCAGACTAGGAACTTAATACATGCTAAGGGCTCTAATGGAAAAAAAACCAGACAATCTGCAAGAACAAATGGTTTATTGTAAGTAAAGAGATGGAAATTCTAAAAAAGAATCAAAAATGAATGCTAGAAGTCAAAAACATGGTGACAAGTAAAGAATGCCTTTGATGGATTCATTAGTAGACTGGTCACAGCTGAGAAAAGAATCAGTGAGCTTGAGGATAGGTCAATAGAAACCTCCAAAACTGAAAAGAAAAAAAATGGGGGCAGGGAATAGAATATCCAAGTACTATGGGACAACTATAAAAGATGTAGCATATGCATAATGGTAAAACCATAGAAAAAAGAGAGAAAGGGACAGAGCTTTCTGACTGATAGAACATTCACTCAAAATTTGCAACTTGAAAGGAGATTCTACATATAGATATGACATGACTTCTGAATCATTTATAAATAATTTCTCTCCTCTCTTTCTGAGAAGATCAGTTCCTGATCTCCAAAATTTTTTTCTCAAGAGCTAAAGGAATTCTTAAAAGAAGGTGGAAATTTTAAAAATCTGATTATTTTTGCAATTTACAGGTACTTTCTAAAACCATAGGATTAATAAAAGAGGTCTCATATCCTGCCTGCTCATATAACTTCCATCCTTCCTACCTTGAACCTACATAACTGTAAAAATATATGTGAAAAATTGAAAAGTAAGGAGAAGGCATGTGAACATTTACCTGTACAAAATGCAATTCTCTAAGAGCTACATTATTAATTGAAGATGACTTGAGTGGGTTTTTACTTCAGCATTTAATTCAATGTTTCACTATATTAGTTCATCCTAAGCCACTATAAATCTGTTTTGACGATAATCTATAAATATCATTTAGAGTTCTTTCATATTCTTATTTTAGTGACAGAGAGATGTCATAAAGTACAAAAAAATAAGTTTAAGGAAATAAACATTTCTATAGATATACATATATGATACACCAACTACAAGGTAATGATCATACCTTGCATCTAAGGCAAGAAAAAGATGCACATTTTCTGTTGTTTTGGTTTGATATTTTCATTTTCACTTGTTTTTTAAAATGTTTTTATTTGGATGTTTTCTTTTTGTCGCTTTTAGCTCCTAGAGAAACGGTCAAATATAAAAGACGGCAGACGCGAAATCCTGTCAGAAGCTTCTAATTTTAATCTCTGGTGCTGATTTATCACAGAATCACATAAAGGGATCCAGGGCAAGTGGTATAAATCATGGTGCCTCCCTTTAATTTTATTGTACAGGTGGAATCTGGCTAAAATGAATTTAAAGAGTTTAAAAGGAAAAGTTGAGGGCATTAGCACCAGGTGGCAATTTTACACTGTCTCCTCATCCTGTTTTACAGAATCCTTTTAGCCTCAGGAACATCATTCGCTCGATTGTGGCAGAGGGAGCTGTTCTGGAAGGATGAGTCACAGCTGTCTTGTGAGTCAGATTCAAGTCTGGTGAAGATAAGGTTCTCCCTTTCTTCTTGAGCATAACAAAACAGGGCTTGTCATATGAATACTAGGGTACCTTTAAAAATAAACCCTTTTCTCCCCGTTCTTGCTGTTCAGTCCCATAAATAGTTCTGAAAAGATACATGTCAAACAGCCCTGTCGCTTGGCTCCCCCCATAAGTGCTGATGACTAGTCACAATCCCGTCTGAGAAATCCCAAAGAGGAAACAAGTGCCCTCCTGAAAAACCGGAGGCTTCATCTGGAATAGTTGCCCAGGTGTACGGGTATCTGAGTGACCAGCTTGGCTTTTGTGTTTGGCGCTTTGCTCTTATTGTCCATCCTGCGGCCACGGAGCTGGATAGCTGAGCGGCCTGAAGATCCTTACAAGGAAGAAAATCCTGGCCCCCAAAGTTGAGGATGTGAGAGTGGGGATTCTGCCACTCCAGAATACCTAAAGAGCTGTGGACACACACACGTACACACAGGCGCGCGCGCGCCCCAAACTCAAACAACCTGGTCACTGCGAAGTGGCGAGATGATCCCTAAGAGTAAAGGTCCCCAGAAAAATCTCTTTCAGAACTCAGTGAGAGCGGAAGGGGAAGTGTGCCGGCGGCGGGGGGCGGGAAGGGGGTCGCTCTCTTGATTTCCGCGGGAATTCTTGCACAGCCGACTGGGTTTCAGGAGTATATCTCGAGCAGCCAGATGGATGCGGGGTGTTTTCCAGACGTAGGCGTGAAAGGGGTCACAAGAAGCAGGGGCTGGGCGAGGGTGGGCAGCGGCGCCATGAGGCAGGGCTGGAAACCATCGAATGTTGGTCCAGGGATCCGATCAGGGCGCAGGCAGAGAAGATCCTGAGGCTCAGCGAGGTCAGCGACTCGGCCTTGGCGGGCTGGAGAGGGGAGGAGGCCGGCCTGGCCCGGAGCTTGGCACTGGGTGGAGTGGGCAGGTGGCTAAGTTGAGGGCACCCGGCCTCCAGGTTCCTGGCCGGGGCAGGAGAGCGCGCGGGGTGGTCGCGCTCTAAACTTCTGCCTCCTCCTTCTTCTTACTGTGGCTCCTTTCCTCTTGCATCATCATTACCTGGATGGGGTTTGACTTCTCGCGCCATCATTTCGTAGTCTTGTCATCTTAGGAAGTTACTTGACCCCTTTAGACCTCCATTTCCTTATCTGTAATATGGGCTGGGAATGTTTTCCACTTCGTAGTAGTGTGAGGATTCAGCGAATGAATGTACAGCAATTTCATTCAGTGCCTGGCGCACGGTAGCTGTTACGTACATTTTAGCTAGTGTTATAGTAGCTCAAACTCTTAACTCACAACACACACAATCTGTGAGGATCCTGGGGACATTTGTGTACTCTAGGGGGAAAAAACTGGAATTGAATTAACTTTCTATACCAGTGTTGTCAAACAGAAATATAATGCAAACCACATATGTAATTTTCCAGTAGCCACATTAAAAGGGTAAAAAATATCAGATGAAATTAATTTAGCCCTCTATATCCAAAATATTATCATTTCAGCATGTGGCAGTAGCCATATTTCAAGACCTTCAATCTCCCACGTTCTGGGCAGCACACCTCAGATTCCTTTTCATCATCTCAAATGACACCACCACCTTTATCTATCCATGTAGCCACCCCTGCCTCTCCTCCCCACATACACACACATTCACCATGGCTTCACCCTCTTTTATTTCCTACACATCATCAATCACCATGTGAAATTATCTTGCTTATTGTTTCTCTCTCCCCATTATAAACTAAACTCTAAGATGGCAGAGTTGGATCCCCAGCACCCAGCACATTGCCCAGCATTTTATAGGCACTCATTTAATACTTGTTGAATATATGAATTAGCAAATGAGTAAATGACTGGTTGTGGTAGATCTACCTACTCTACAGACAGAATTACCCAAGTTCGACTAAGAAGATCTCTCAACATTATAGAAATAATAATATTATATTTGAAGAATTTAGAGTATACACAATATTCATAAGGCTATGAAAAAAGGCTTCTGTAAATTTGGCCATTAATAAGGTAATGACAAGTAACTCAGCTACTGTTAGGTAGTTAGACATGAGCAATGGAAGAACAAAGAAACGAAGGCCTATCTCAGCGACAGCCCAGAGACTGCCCAAAGAACACCCCATTTGTAGTAAAAGAATCACTCCTGCATCCTGAGAGACAAAGGACTGGAGGGCCATAAACCTATAGCTGGTTTAGTCCCGCCACAGACATTTGCACAGAAAGTACTACCCTAACTTGCCCATAACCTCAGCCTCATTATACCATCATTATAATATCATGCCTATGCCCAGAAAGTTCATGAATCTAATTATAACAGACTGAATTCTGGGTAAGCATATGCACAGTCGGCAAAGTGTTATATAGCAGGCAACTGTCAGTTAAGGTGACTCACCTATGGATCATCAAGGACCTCCCATTATGGCCCAAATATAGGCAGATTTTCTCATTTCTTCACTGTTACAGCTTTCTTTGCTGAAACTTGCTCCTTCCTTGGAGCATACTCTATCTTTTATCTTTTATCTTTTCACCAGCCAAATTACACAGAGCTACAGCCTTCCTTAGCATGGCCCAGCTGCTTCTAAAATATACTTTTAATAAATCTTACTTCTTCTAAATCTCACTGTGCTGAAATTACCTCTGTATCAGCAAGAAGAACAGAGAATCTCCAGTGTTACCGGAGCGCTACCAGAGTTCAAATTACCCCGGCACTAACATTATCTTTATTTATAGGTTTATAGACTTACTCAGCTGTGATAACAGAGGTATCAGATATTCTTCAACAGCCATTTATTTACTTTATGGATTACCTGGAATGTATGCTAGCTCAAAGATTTAAGACTTTAAAAAACAAAAATTAACATATAAAAATATTAACCTGAGTCCAAATGGTGAAGAGCCAGTTAACTATGGATGGGTTAACCTTCACTAAAAGGAGAGTAAATGGCCTAGCATAAAAGTATGTATATATATATGCTCCTTTGAGACAATTTAAAATAAATTGTCTTTCATTCATTTATTTAGTTTCTTGATAAAACTAAACATTTGGGCTACAGGGCAATAACAATAGTTAAAACTTATTTCTGGGCAAGCTACACAATTAAAGCTATAAATGTTTTGTGATATCAATTATAAGGGGCTCATTAGCTATTATAAAATGGTTAGTAAAATGGTGATTTCTAAACCTGGCTGCATAGTAGAATTACCTAGGGAACTTCACAAAACAGCTCATTTCTAGGCTCAAACCAGAAGCTCGAATTCAGGCAATCCGTGGAGATTCTGGAATGTGTCATTAGAAAAGCCCTCTAGGTGTCTCCAATAATCAGCCAGGCATGGGAACCTCTACAAAAGAGTTGTCCAAATATCACCAGAAGCATGTTCATCAGGACACCAGAGAGGCTCCATTTTCAAGGGCCTCTTATCTGCCTGAGTCCCTCCGCAAGCCCTGCATGTAATTTTTTATTTGTAATTTTTTATTTGTAATTTTGAATTCCTTTTCGTAAAGAAGCAACCCTTCTCCCACCCCAAATTGTGAAATGCTCTCTCCCCACAAAGTCTGGATCTTCTCCTGGATGTAAACTATACTGTAGTCAGAAAACTATAGCCACAGAGTATATCTGGCCCTCTGCCTAATTTGTACAACCCACATCTAAGAATGTTTTTTTACATTCATTCATTCATTCTTTCATTCATTTATTTAAATTAGTTTCAAGTATACAGTACATTGGTTAGACATCTGTATAGTTCGTAAAACGATCCCCCCAATTACTCTCTCCCTCCCCTGACCCTCCACCTAGCCAGCGTATTAATGCTAACTGTATTCCCTATGCCATGTTCCCCAACCCCGTGACCATCCATGGGCTACTAATTTGTACTTCTTTAACCCTTCACTCCATTCTCCCAGGCCCCCAACACCCCTACCCTCTGTCCATCACCAAATTGTCCATTATATTTGTGAGTCTGTTTTTGATTAGTTTATTCTTTTTATTCCTTAAATTCTGCATATGAGTGAAATTATGTAGTATTTATCTTTCTCTGTCTGACTTTAATACCTTCTAGGTCCATCAAAGCAATATCTCTTTCCATCCCCTTCCTTTTTGTCTATGTGCATCTTTTAATATGATGTGAGTCTTTTGAATTTTTTCTTCTTAAAGAACTCCCTCCAACATTTCCTGTGATACTGGTTTGGGGTTCATAAATTCCTTTAGCTTATTTTTGTCTGGAAGGCTCTTTATCTGTCCTTTGACTCTAAATGATAGCTTTGCTGGATAAAGTATCCTTGGTTGTAGATCCTGAGTCTTTATCACGTCAAATATTTTGTGCCAAACCCTTCTGTCCTGCATAGTTTTTTTGGAGAAATCAGCTGCCAGTCTTATGGGTGTTCCCTTGTAGGTAACTCTGCTTTTCTCTTGCTGCTTTTAATATTCTTTCTTTGTATTTAACCTTTGGCGTTTTACTTATGATGTGTCTTGGCATGGACCTCTTTGGATACCTGTTTTTTGAAATTCTCTGAGGTTCCTGGGGTTTTATGTCCATTTCCTTCACTAAGTTAGGGAAGTTTTCCAACATTATCTCTTCAAACAGCTGTTCAACATCTTGATTTTCTTCAGTTACACTGATCAGACAGATATTTGAACCCTTAATAGTGTCCCATATGCTCCTTAAATTATTTTTATAGTCTTGGCATCTTATCTCTTGCCATTCTGTTTGCATGTCCTTGGCTTTCCCATACTCTAGATAGGGCATTTGATCCTTTTCTTTATTCACTTTGTTTATTCCTTTTAATATGCTTCTCATCTCAGATAATGTGTTCTTCATTTCAGACTGGTTCCCTTTTATAATTTCCATTTCCATTTTTATATTTTTTTTATCTCTTTGTTGAAGTTCTCACTGAATTTATCTATACTTCCCAAAAGTTCATTGAGCATCTTTATAACCCGTGTTTTGAACTCTGCATCTGTTAGATTACTTGACTCCATTATATCTGGATCTCTGTTCTGTTCTCTCACATGGTTTCTGCTTCTTTGTCTTCCTATTTTGGCTGCCTTTCTATGTCTGTTTCTATGTACTAAGCAAAGTTCCTAAGTCTCCTAGTCTTAGTAGTGTGGATTTGTGACGTAGGTGTCCATTGGCACAGTCCTGAGCGGGGTTGAGCTGCAGGCCAAATTTAGCCCAAGCCTCTACCCATCCGGTGCCACCTGTTAAGATTCAGTAAGCAATCCACAGATGCTGTGCTTATAGTTGCCTCAAAAGGCACACCAGAAACCCAGGCCAGCTGCCTCCAGTGTGAGTCTAGGCGCTGCTCAGCAAGGAGCACCTGACTTTCTTAGGATATACCTGGACGTGGCTTGGGTGAGCCCCGAGCAGGGGAGGTGGGGAATCCTATGGGTGGAGCTATTTTTATTATCCAGTTTGATGACATCACAGCTATGGGGTGCTGTGCCCGGCACACTGGGAGGGAAACAATGGATACCGCCAGCACTTCTGTACAGAGAGAGTCGCGCCTCAGCCTTCACTCTGACGATGTCTCCCTGGTGCCCCTGCGTGCAGGCTAATCAGCAGAGTGAGCAAGTCTGCCACTGAGAAAATCTGCTCGCAGATGCAGCCCCTTTAAGAGGCTTCTGCCACTGCCGCTGGGGCAGCCTCCATCTCACTCAGCCACTGGAGACCGGACAGCATGGCGTCCTCACCCCGTCCTACCTTCTACTGTTGCAGGGTGATTTCTTGGATTTCTCCCTAGTTGTATGGCTTGTTCATTTAGATCCCAGGTGATTTTTCCTTGCTGCTTGCTCCTTGTTTTCGTCACAACTTTGATTTGGTCTCCAGAGGGACGAACAGATGCTCTATCATCTAAACCATTTTTTTTCCTCTCTTACATTTTTTAATGGTTGAAAAAGCAGAAAAGAGAATAATACTTTATAACATATGACAAGTATGTGAAATTCAAATTTCAGTATCTCTTGGTAATGTTCATACATTTATAAATTGTCTGTTACTGCTACAATGGCAGAGTTGAGTGAGTAGTTGCAACAGAGATTGTATGGCCTGCAAAGCTTAAAATATTTACTATTTGACCCTTTACAGAAAAAGTCCCCCAACTCTGACCTGCCATCAAATGATAACATCATAGGAACAACAGGAAATAGATTTGAAAGAGTTACTTTATTTAAAGTAAAAAGCATGATAAAAAATTGTTTGATGTAAACAACATAAACACTCAGTTGTAGAAGTGAAACTTTTATTTTATGAAAAAAATCTATAGGTGATTAAATCAGATGTGAATATCAAAGAATTTATAAAGCCATAGTATCTTATTCAATATCATTTAGAGCAAGCAATGCATGGTCTATAGGTTAGGAACGAGTAGTAACACCAAAGAGATGATTCAGGATAGGATGATTGTCAGTAAAAACTTTCCCTGGTAGAAAATACAGGAAAAATCTTGGACAGTTGCAAAAAAAAAAAATAAAAAAAAATAAAAAGCAATTAGATTACCATTAAGCATTGAACAATATATGCTCTGGGTTGTGGAAAAGTATAGTAAAATGTTACCAAAGTTATAATTCAAAGTTTAGCTCCGAGGTTGGTTACTAAATCAAATAATCTAACACTTTAAACAAAGCTAAAAACATTTAAACAATAATGATTAGGTGAATTGGGCAAGAACTGTGATAGATCATTGAATTCTAGCAGCACAGCAGATCAAAAGTATTGATTTAGCTGTCCTTTTTCATAGAAATATGGCAGAAACTTATGCAGAGCTGTGAAGATCACTCTGAAGTTCTGAGATTGAGAAGGGAAATCTATCAAAGGACAACCATCATAGTAACATGAGTTAGTGTGAATGCTGACTGGTCATTTCCATAGATGTAGTGGATTTCTCAGGCAAACAAAAGGGTTGAGAGGTCAATGACAAAAACAGAAGTTTTTCTTATTTTTATTAGTCAGTTAGATTTACAGAACTATGGATTAAATTGAACAAAAGAAAATAAGAGATATTCCTTAACTGACACAGGGGCCTGGCACTTTGAAGATCTAAGTGGTCTGCTAGTCCAGCTTCTGATAGAATCTTGGCTATTTGAAGACAATTTATTCTGTGAGCACAGTCATCTGTGTCCAAAGACCATCTGGGAAAAATATACCAATCCTAGTCCAATTTTTCCATTTTCATGATAAAAGAAGGGTCTTGAGAGCTGGAAGGGAAGAGAGTTTTTGAGTCAGCCTTTAGGATGAGTGATTTGGGCAGATATAGGGAAAGAAGATGAAAAGCAACATTTTAAAGCATCTACTATGTGCTAGATACTTCACATATGTTACTTCATTACCTCCACATCCCTTCAGTATCATTACCATTGATTCCGCTTAACATTTGAGGAAACGGAGAGGGTAAGTTTTATTCTTCCTGTCATCTAGCCAGAAACTGTAGAGTCGAAATATGAATGCAGGTCTGTCTGTCTGCCTGGCCTTGTGTCTTTGAATTGTCTCTTCCAATTCATCCTGTTCTAGGCAGGATCTCCAAGTAAAGAAAGCAACAGGTGGAAAAACACAGCGTCATACATATGTTTTCCCACTTGATAACCAACAAGTCATTTCTTTATCAGAGTTATACAAATAAAATTAAACTAATACACTTCATTACTTAGTAATACTGTCTCTAAGGTAGAAGGTCACATTATTCATCATAGTCCTTCTTAAAACAAACTGTCAAATTCTTAACCTAGGAAATGTTCTCTTTTAGGTCTCTTTGAGAGTTTACACATTTAACACCCAAAAATTGTCTCATATACTGATGTGAAGCTTTGCTGACTATAGGTTGCTCCAGACAGGGAAGCAGCCCTCCTAGCCCCTTACTCCAGGTGTGACTCTATGGTTTCTGTTTCACCACACTTAAATTAGAAATGAGGTTACAGTTCTAAGTCTTCACTCCCCAGGGGTTTCTTTATACAGGCCATTATAGTAATAAGCCACATGGTCTCCCCTTAGGTAATGGTCGGTGGTAAAAACACATTCACTATATCATTAGAGGAATTATTACCAGCTTCTTTAAAAATTGATTCAAGAACATATGCTGCCATTTAGAAGTCCTTTAGTAAATTATTTGATCTATTTGCAGATATTTCTATACGCTTCAAAATTGTGTCCTCAAATTTGTCAGAGCTTATAGTATTTATGTTTTTTCCCCCTAATCACAAACCACTCAGAAGAGGCTATAGGAAGAAACTACCATCAAGTAATGCTATCTTAAAGAATCCCGTCCACTCTAAATCTAGATTTCTTTTGTAAACCTAAGCCTAATCTCAAATTAAACATAACAAATGGTAACTAAATAGATGGCCTCTTTAAATCTGTTTGCTTTACCACAGATGAACAAACCAAGACTTTCTTAATTTAGAGTATAGAAAGCTCTCTTCCCAATTTAGAAGCAGAGGGAAAAAGATCACCAAGCACCAACCTAAACAGACAATCTATAATTATAGGATTTTAGGTTTGGAGTCACTTCACTTAATCTTTGCAAGACCCAGAATTCAACTAAAAAGATTAAAAGAACAGCATTTTCAATTCTATTCATGAAAATTAATGACTTGGCTGGAGTTAATTAGCTGAGAAAAAAATATGAGCTGTTAGTCAAAGCAACATAATTCTTACTCCAATGCAGAACGAAAAAAAATTTAGTCATACTTGAGTTCCATTTTAATAGGTAATACTTTTGCTTATAGATTTATAAAAAAAAATATCTGAAGGTGAATCACCCCATGTGGGAGAACCATATTAACTTTCCACTGTTGAAAGAACCCTAGAAGCTTATCAAATCTAAATTAAAGATTAATGTTGATTCTGAGTTTAAAATTTAATGTCCAGGCTAGCTACTAAATTTTATATTACAAGAATGATGATGGTACTGTAAATCAATAAAATCAATTATGCTCTCTTATGGGAATGAATTTTATAAAAGAAAAACTATTACATATAATTGCGCTTTTTAGAAGGCATTATTTACTTTTTGACTGTCATTTGTCAAAATTTTCATTTTGCTGATTTAATGGATAATATTAATACATGGTACATTAGAAATTATATTCTGCTAAAATGCCACTTTTTTCCTATAAATTGCTAATAGACATGATCATTTCTACCTATAAATATGGTGTACTGGATTTGCAGAAACAATCTTATATATCCAAATTCAAGGAAACAATTCCCAACTTTTAATTATGTTGAAATCAATCCTCTTCCTGGAAAAAGGAGCTTCAAGAGAGCCACATTGTGCTATGAAGAAGCAATACATGTAATAATCATAGCAATGAGTCTTTGTAAATAAATGGTGTGTCTGTTTATTCAACACCTTAGTTACTATGTAAGTCTTTTCTCAAAACCAGGTTACCAATTCACAGGAGCTTTATCTTTGACTAAGCCCATCTCTCAAGTGACTTAAAAGCTGTGAGAGAAGGTAAATGACTTTTTATGAGTTTAAAATCTGCTGTGAGATTAAGACCTGTGAAATGCCACTCAAAGGCAAAAGGTGGCAGCACTCCTTTTTCCCTGCACTCTGTCGTTAATATTCCCACTGATCTCCCTTCCCCAACCTCTAGGAGGGAAAAAAACATTTTACTAAATAATGCAAATGTAAGTACTGTAACAATGTATTGTGTTTTCATAAAATTATGAGATCTTTTAGAATGATCAGACACTTGGTCATACCTATAATGAAGTAATGAAAAATATCAGTGTGAAAAGAAGTCTCAAACATCATCATAAGTAATTGTTTAAAACATATTTCAAATAGGTTATGAGAACTTTATTAACTCAGAATTAAATTTGAGAAAGACAAATTTCTAGGTCAATAGTGAATGAAATAGTTTATTATTTTGTTTTCTTAACATGGAGGGGTATATTTTAATCATTAGGGAGGAATCTTGTTTCTTCATAAATATATTGGATTGTTATACGTACATCAGGTTAGCTAGGAAGAAGGCCATTTTGAAGATCATTAATCATTTATACTTGAGATAAACATATAAAGAGTAATAATCAATTATATTTTAGATCTGAAATCAAGAATTTACTCAGAAAAGCTTTTCTAGGTTTTCATCAGCTAATATGATTATTTGTTTTAAAATGTTTCTAGTATCAAATTTAAGCTTTTTTCCTTTTCCAAGATGACTTGCATCATTCCCCCCACCCCTGTATAAAATATCATATTTGGAAAAACACAAAATATATGACACCCATTTAAAGAAATTTATAGGGTTTTAAAAATTACAAAAGATACAAACACTTACATGCACGTTAAACATTACAGAGATATATAAATAAAAAGTTATTAAAATCCCCTTCGCCTCCTTCAATCTTACCAATTGAGAAAACTAATGTCAACATTTTAGTGTATATCCTCCACATGAAACAAATATATACATATGTGCTTATCCAAACACATAATTACAAAGGCTCTGTCTATTAAAGTCAGATCAAATCATTCACATTATTATATATGTTAACCAGGACTCTTTTGGTTGCTAGTAACAGAAACACAAAGTAGTTCAGGCAAAAAGGAGTATTTACTGGTTTATGAAACTGGAAAGGCTTTAAGCATAGCTGGATCTAGGGTCTTAAATCAGCACCTGGGTTTGCTTTGGCTTGGCTCTGCTTTTCTCTATATTGGTCCATTCTTGGGTAAGTCTCCCATTGTGCAGGCAAGATGGGTGCCACAGCTTCAGGCTTACATCTTCATAGTTCCAAGCCCAGGAGAAAAGAGAGTGTGCTTCTCTTTCAACAGATCAACAAAAGTACTGAGATTTTGCACTTACTGCCACTGATTGGATCAAATGCCCATTCCCTGAATCAATCCCTATGGCCAAAAGAACACTCTGATTATGATCATTTAGGCATGTATCATGGGCACACATGTATAGGCTTCTTATCTTAGTTTGGGCTGCCATGGCAAGAATACCCCAAACCGGTTGGCTTAGACAACAAACATTTATTTCTCATAGTTCTGGAGACTGGGAAGTGCCCAATATCAAGGCACTGAAATATCTGGTGTCAGGTGAAGACATTCCCTGGCTTCTAGATTTGGGGGTAGGCAGGGAGAGAGAGAGAGAGAGAAGTGGGAGGAGGTAGCAACATAAAATTATATTGTTATATTATTATAACAAGATTATTTACTTTTAATTAGTTAATGTAGTATATTTAATAATTTTGATATATTTCCTAAAATTGAATTATCCTTGAATGTGGCAGAGAGAGCTCTTTCATGTCTGTTTTTATAAGGGCACCATTTATTAATTTATGAGGGCTCCACCCTATTACCCCTCAAAGGCCCCACCTCCTAATACCATCACATTAGGCATTATAATTTCAACATATGCATTGGAAGGTGGGGTACAGAACAAACTTCTGGTCTATAACATTCTTCTCCCCCAAAACCTAGGTTCCATTTTACCAGAAAGGTTAATGAATCCTGGACCAGCAAAAAGAACACATTACCTGTTACATCCCCTATCTTGCACATCCCTCCAGATAAAGTAATCAATGTAAACATAATGTCAATAATGGGGGAAAAAACGTTCCTTTTGTAAATCTCCACAGAATATGCCATTTCATTACTAATGGATGTTCAGCTGTCTCAACTTTCCCCATTTCCCAGAGTTTTATATTATAAACAGGGCTGCAAGAAACATCGTCTAGTTCATTTATCTCTGAAGTTTAGATTCCTCAAAGTGGCATTTCAAGTACAAAAGATGAATATGCTTAATGTTTTAATAGTATTTGCCTGATTATATTTCAAAATCTGTTGTTTGCACTCCCATCAGCAACATGGGATGAGAATGTTGGTATCCTCATACCCTGGACAATGTTATTATATATATATATAAATCTATGTTATTATAACCTCTTGCAAAAGGGTGTAAAATGGTATAGAACTCATTAAAAATTGACAAATCTACATACATGAGAAACATTTTAAATCTCTATGTCAACTTTTAAAATTTTGAAAGCCAGAATCAGATGAGAAGAGAATATTTGCTGCAGATATGATAAATGAAGGTTTAAGGTCCCTAATATGTGTTTCCTGAACACAAATTTAATGACAACTTAATTTTTCATATAAATATATTGGCCACTTGCTTTTCTTCTTCTGCAATTAACTTCTTCAGGTCCTTTGCTTATTTTTTAATTAGTTGCTGATTTTTTTCCTCCAAACTTAAAAGTGCTTTGTACGTTAAGAATGGTTTCTGATATTATCAATTCCTCTTTTAAGGACATATATTTATTATAACATACAAATGTTTACTTTTAATTAGTTAATATAGTATATTTAATGATTTGGATATATTTCCTAAAATTGAATCTACCTTCTTGAATGTGGCCACAAGGCATTATTCTCTGAATTCACTTTGTGATTTGGTTTTCAATTATTTTATTTGGAATTTATATGTAGAAAGAGAGAGAGAGATTATTTTCCTTTGTTTATACATTTTATTTTTAAGCTTTCTTTCTACATATATACATTTATAAAAAAATTTTAAATAAAATCAGGCATTTTTGCATAGTTTTTCCCTTTTTTCCTTTGCTATTCTCCACCTCCCTTCTCTTCATGGCCCACATCATTCTTTCTTCACACTCACCTTTGCCTCTATGCCCACATGCCCCTGTTAATTACATATTGTACATTCTTCCACGTTTTTTCTGCAAGTCGATATAATCTCATAAATACAGATGTGTGCATATGTATATGTTTTTTATTTTGTCTTCCTAGGGATTTTTCTTTTGGAGGCTGTTAGGGATGAGTGTGGAAGTGGAGTAGGCTCTTTGAATCTATGGATTTTTTTAAAAAAAATCCATTCTGGAAATTCTCTCTCTCTCTCCAAAAAAAAAAAAACTCTCACGCAAAAACAAACATACTAGGAAACAAGACACCATGAGCAAGATTTAGCAGAAAGAACAGATATTAGTAAAGGACTCTAATAAAGACCTCAGATGTTGGACATTGTAGACATAAAATACAAAATGACAAGCTTAAAAATATGGGTAGACAATAAAAAATCATTTGAAAATGTCAAAGATACTTAAAGGCTACCACTTACACAAATGAAAAATATAATGATGAAATTAAAAACTCAGTGGAAGATTTCTAATTCTGACAACATAGCTACCAAGATATTTTGAACTACCTTCCCACTGAAAATAACTAAAAATTCTGGCTAAATTAAAAAAAAAATATCTCAGAATCATCAAAGAACCAACAAAATAGTTAAGAAATAACCAAGCCAAAAAATCTAAGTACAAGTGGAAACACAAAAATAAGCATAGTGATGAAGCCAGTATTTCTTTACTCAAGATAATTTATTTAAAAACAAATTTTAAGGCAGATTGCCTCATGCAGTGCCTCATTTGCATATATCTGGAGTCTTGGAGACTTGACTACTCTACGTTCTCTTACACATAAGCCAAGAGCTTGTTTGGAGGTTTTAGCAAGGGAGAACAGCTATTCGAATACCCTTGATGAAAGAAGATCCTCATCTATGGCAAATGATGTCCTTTTTGATCAAGCACGCAGCTTCAGGAGGGACACACATGGAATGATGAGGGAGCCTAGCCAGAGAGATTAGCCAAATCAAGCCTTGCTATTGATGGGGTGACAGATGTCATAGCCAGATCATTCTCACATCCCAAGATAATTTCTAAACATACTTTTACTTCATGGGGAGGGACTTTGCTTTATAATCTCATGACTTTATTGACCCTATGACAGGCCTCAACACTGAATGATTGACTCTCATGCCCTAGGGATACTCAACAAGTGGGCTTCTCTGGATAGAGACCAATTAAGAGAGACTTTCCCAAGCATCTCAGAATTAGGTCTGTCCCTTGAAAGTCTAGACTGCAGACAGCCAAGCTTGCTGGACCAGCACAATGATGGATTTGCAAACCCTTAGCTAACAATATCAAAGTAGGATTGGGTTGGGGTGAGGAGAGTAAACAGTAATTGGAAAGGGTAAGCTACCCCATCATTCTTCTTACCTGCTTTACCCACAACAAAGAGGGCAGTGGCTAGGGCACGATGCTCGACCTCAGTTCCAGGAGGAGCCAGGCTACAGAGCTAAGTTCAGACCTGCAGTCCTTTCTGTGCTGTGATTACCATGTGACTGTTCCCTGCCACAAACTCTTTGCCTGCCGCAGGTGCATTGGGCTAAGTTCACTTGTATACATGCCCTGCTCTAATAATCTGTTATTGCTCAGAGTTCTGATAGCATCTACTGCCACTACTCCTGCATCAGTTAGAGGGCATCTGGCTTTGAGTAAAAGAAAGTTCAGCTTATTTTATTGTCTAAATAAAAGGGGGTGTTTTGGTTCTCAGTTTAAGCAGTAAAAAATTGATTCTGACTAATAAAGGAAATAACAAATGTTTTGAAAGTATACTGGGTAATGCAAAGTCTAGGTGGAAAGAACCACAGCCAAAATTAGGCTGCAGAAGCAGTCTGGTAAACAGTGCTGCAGCTGGTAGCACTACATTCTGTCCCTGGATGCAGGATGCTAAGTGCTACTCCTGAAACTGTTGCCATGGGACACAGGATGTTGCTGCTATCACCACAACTGCCATTACCAAATGAATTCTCCACTGCCTCAGCTTCTTCACGTTGCTAACTTGGGATTCACAGGACAGTACAGATAGATCTGATGGCCCAGCAGAAAAGAGAGGTCTGTGCCTTAGCCGTGAAGGTATCTAGGACTGTGAATATCTGGCCATGGTGTTTCAACATTGGAAGGCATCTCTGTACCCTGCTGATATGCATGTGGTTGGCATATCCCTAAATGTGACAAGGTATTGAGAAACAGGTTCAGGCCTCACATCCACATACCACATTAGTTCATTCAGAAAGAAGAGCATCTGTATCCCAGAGTCCCACAAAAGTCCTGAGCTTCCTGCCGACTGGGTTCCTATGTCCAGTTCCTGTGGCCATAACAATTTCATGAAGTGCTAGAATCCATCACTTGGGCCAGAGATTGGGGTTACTTTGAATGACTTATGCCAATTTGAGGTAATCCTGGAGAAGAGTAATACCACATAAATAACATGACTTATTCAAAATAGGTTGAAGCTTAATGAATGTTCTATTGAAAATGCTACACTATTAACTACCCAATAAGTCTAACTACTCTTACTGGTCTTTCAGAACTTTAATACCTTCGCTTATTAGTTTAAAATATACACTTGGAGAGATAGTCAGTACTTTATTGAATACAATATGACTTTGCACTTCCTCTCCCTAAAGGTGAGTCCTTCGACTTTAGGTCTGGCCAACAGTATGAGAGAGTAAAAATGTGCCAGTTCTAGGTCTCAGCTTCCAAAAATATTAATACTCAACTCCTAGATTTTTAAGCTAAATAAATATTTTGTCATATGCCTCTGAGATTTGGTGGAGGTTTATTTCATAGTAATATCTAATCAAAACAACCAGCTTATTTTACAAGTATTTTTATCAATTCTTCTGGAAATAAATTTGATTTATTTAAAATATAAAAGTTGCTCCTAAAAATCAAGACTTCAGATATTGAAAACTGAGACTCTCTACAGCTAGTTCATAGACTTGTGGTTCATCTCTCTGCAATGGAATGAAGTAGAAATTCTTAAACTTTTTCAGCCCAGAACACACTCATGAATTATGGAGAACCAGAGCTCTTTTTGGTGGGTTACATCTATTGATATTTACTGTATTAGAAATTAGAACTGAGAAATTTAGAAATATTAATCTATTTTAAAGTAGCCATAATAAAGCCATTATACATTAACATAAATGACATATTTTTATGAAAAATAACTATATTTTCTAGAACCAAAAAATGTAGGGAGAAGGTAGCACTGTTTCACAGTTTTATAAATCTCTTTAATGCCTGGCCCAATAGGAGACAATCGGATTCACATATTCACTTCAGACTAATTTGTTGCAATATGTTATTTTGGTGGAAATATATGAAGAAAATTTGACCTTATATAGATATGAAGTTGGAAAAAGGAAGAGTACTTTAATAGTCTTTTCAGATAATTGAAGACATTCTTTTGTGCTACTACACCAAAACTTACAAGTAGTAGTTTCCTAAAGGCTAGTTGCAATGTGGAAGTTAAAACCATATCCTGCATTTTTAATAGATCTTTTATGTATGCATGATTTTGACTCAACGAGCCCTCTGAAAGGGTCTTGGGAACTCCAAAGGGTCTTCAGTCCACACTTGGAGAACCCCAAGTATGAAGTATGAAATATGCTTAGTCTATATTCTACTTCATGGAGCAGCCATCTCTTTGCAAACATGACTATTCCCATATGACACAAATAAAGAACATTACCTACAAGCTCATTTATTACATTAACAAAAGCTGTACTTATATTTTTCTGATCCTTGAACCTTATATAAAGGAAGGTTTATATAGGTTTTATAAAGATTTCCTTATATAAAGAAAACCAAGGAACACAATGAATCTATTTTTTCAACTGAGTTTCTGTAGAAAACCTGGCTATTTCCTATATCACTCTTAACCAATATGTGTGGGACACTGAACTAAGGCTGAAGATATAGAGATAAATAAGACAGACAAGGTCCTTGCTCATCATGCATTTAGTCTTGCAGTGAGAGCAATAGACAATAAACAAGTTATGATTGGTGTTATGAGGAATATAAGGCCCTCCACAAAATCCAGCTCCAATGTTGCCTTAGAAGCAAGATGGAAGAGTATAAATCTTCATATGTATGTAAATCTAGATAAGAACCACAAGGAACTCTGGACAGAGAGAAGGAGTGGTTGTGACCTCTTGTAGGCAAATGATAGGCAAAGCCAAAGAAGTCACTCTTAGGGTATGGTTGGGGCAGAGTTGAGGGTTGGTTTCCTTTCCCCGATCACTATCAGCAAATCAATGCCTGGCCTGGTGATACCTGAGGCAAAGTATCAGCTAGACAGGGGTGGCAGGATAATATCAGGGCAGTACCAGAGCTGGGCCAGGGTAAGGAACAGATAACAATGGGGACACCTGGTCTGTCCCTTCCACAGACTGAGGGCCTAGGGGATTAATAAGCAAAGAGGGATAATCTTGTAAAGGGCAGGATACCTATAGTGGTTCCCTGAGGGACATTTGTATATAGCAAATGGAGATGCAGTGAGGGGTAGAAAAGCCCAGGCTGTGGCACTGAGGGCTCTTCTCACTCACCTGGAAGGTGTCACCTATAGTTTAAAAGCCTAGTTCTGCCACTAGAGACTTTAAGCAAGTCATTAACCACTCTGTGCCTCAGTTTCTTTATCAGTAAAATGGGGATAAAAAGAACACCTACCTCATAGAATTATTGTGATCATTGAGTGATTTAATATGTGTAACACATTTATTAGTACGTATATAGACACGGCCCAGCAATATCTCCCCTGGATACATATCCAGATGAATTTTCATCAAGTCCATGAAGGGGAAAGATGAGTACACTCACTGTAAAGTTGTAGATGGGCTCTGGCAGTTGGCTGCAATCAGTGGGAAGCAATAGACAGAGGTACAGAGAGCAATACAAAGCAAATATAGACAGACCTTTAAAACTTGTCGTTGAATGCAGAACATAAGAAATAGAACAAAGTTTATTAATACTATTAATAAAAATTCAAAACATACCAACACCTGACATTTTATAATATTGCATTTATATTGAAGGATATATATTTAATGCCTTATAGCAGATGCATATGTGGAAGGGGAGGGAACAGAAATGAAAAATGGGGATGAATGAGAGAAATATCCATGAAAGAAAGGTAATAATAGGATATCATGAACTGAGGTATATGATGGACTTAATATTTTTCACCCAAGGCATAAGAAAATAAAGAAAAAGCAGAAGAGAGAGAGGGAGAGAGAGGGGAAAGGAAGGAATGAAGTAATTTATTAGACAGCATCTGGATGCAAGTGGGGTGACCGACATTAAATAGGGTGGTCAGAGAAGGCCTCTCTGAAGAGATGACATTTTGGCTGAAGTCTGAACAGTGTGAAGTCTATCATTTGATAATCTGGGCATAAGGCAAAGGAAAGAGCAGGTACTAAGACCCTGAAACAGAAATATGACGTATTTGAAGAACAGAAAAAAAAAAAAGACAAGAGTAGTTGGAGCACAGTGAACGAATAGAAGATGAGCTTTAATTTTAAAAGTTGGTCTGATGAAGGCCTTTCCTCATAAACTAAGTCTATATATATGGTACAAGGTAATTAGTTTATGGAATTGGTAATTCCCATGGAGTGGGTAGTCCTTGCTGAGCTTATGGTAACCTGGCTTGTGACAGGTAGGTAAGAGGAGAGTCCCTGGCAACCAAACTTTGCTCTCACAGGTGTAGAAGGAGCCAATTCCCACTCCTGGGAAGACAAATATTTTAGCCGGGGCAGGCTCTGGGGCCCACAATCTAAGTCCTCCTCACGGAAGGCTGGATAGTCAGGTAAAAAGTGATTGAGCAAGGTTTCTGACCCAGCACTATCTCTGCTGTGGTCTTGCTTACGATCCATGCCCC
The DNA here is from genome assembly GCF_000151845.1 of Pteropus vampyrus. Classification (NCBI taxonomy): domain Eukaryota; kingdom Metazoa; phylum Chordata; class Mammalia; order Chiroptera; family Pteropodidae; genus Pteropus; species Pteropus vampyrus. Next base: position 6,181,659 of record NW_011888878.1, read on the forward strand.
CAACACTTCCCAGGAAATACCACCTCCCTGGGACCACTTTGAGCACCTGTGCCCTTCGGCATCTGGTCTGCTTTTGCCCTCTCTCCACACCTTTCCAGAGACCAAACATTTCTTGGTTTCTTTCAGAAGATCACCTGGTGTTTCAAAAATACAAACCTCAGATTTTCATTCTGTCGTGGGGCATTAGCCTCTTGTCACTGGCCAAGTGCTGAACTTCTTTTGAAACAGCAAATAAACAATGAGAACAGGGACCTAGTCTACCTTGACCTACATCTATCCTCATGCCTATAAAAATGTTATGCCCGTGGTAGATGCTCAATGAAATGGGTTGAATGAGTTCTATCGCACACATACACTTAAAATGATGAAAAATATCCTATGCTGTTTCCACAGCAAAAGCTCCAACTGGATTTCATCTTTCTTGAGATAACAAGCATAAATGTATCTTTGTTAAGTATCAATTTTGCTCACAAAGAATTGATTTTCCTCATTGGGACTATAATGGGTGATGATAGTATCTATTGAGCACTATGTAATAGACATTAAATTATCTCATTTAAAACCCATGACAACCCTTAGGTTATCTCTATCTAAAGGAAGAGCAAACAGAAACTTAAAGAGATGTAGTAACTTTTAAGTGAAGTTAGATCTGGGTTTTTAATTTCAGATCACCTGACCTTTGAACTCTTGGGTGAAATTCTGAAACTTGGGTGAACTTCTGGTCAGTTTCACAAAAAATAAAACTGTATTAAAGTTGTACTTGAAACAGTGACTCCTCCTCTGAAAATTTTTTTTTCTTTTTTCTTTTCTAGACTAATTATTGGCGGCATCCATATATTTAAGCATGTTTTAAGAAAACAAAAGCTTTTCACAATATTGTAATCATTTAAAATGTAAGGTTTACAAGACAGCTTGCCAGTGAGTAGCAACAAAAATTAGAAGTGAAGGCTTAGTCATAGGCTACTCTTTGCACTGTGAGTCTGTTTGTTTTAATTTTAGTTTCCAGCTTTGAAATTCTCTCTTTTTTTCTCTATTTTTCCTTCTTTTTCTTTGTACTAATGGTTCAATTAGTTTTTGTAGTTATAAAACAATGTCTGAGCATTGTGACAATTTTGCTGCAGTAAACATTCTTTGTTTTAGTCTAACTAAGTTCCTTGAAATTATAGCCTCAGGCAAATTTTACATTCTAAAGCTTTTCTGGAAGGATGCAAACCCAAGGAAGCAAGAGTGAAGGAGGACAGGTCAATGAGGCAGGAAGGAGGGGAAGCAAACAAGGTGGTTTGTTAATGAGCTGGCTGGTCTCAGCTTCACTAGAAAGCACAACTAGTTGCTCAGTCATGAGGGAAGTTTCCAGAGAGGCCACGTGGAAACAGTTTCTCAGAAGATTCCTTAAGGGAGAGGAAGAAGAATTTATCCATGGGTTCTCTACCATCCTCTGCCTCTCAGTGGTTGAAATTTGCTTCACTGGATATTAACTTTCTGAACTTCTGGCATTGTTTCCTGGCTCCTCTTGGCAGCCATGAGGAAGAGCAGGAACATCTGCCACCCTGTGAGTGGGCAAAAACCAGGGATATTTCCTAGCCCCCTGAGCCCTATCAAGTCAGTGTGCCCCCAGCAGTCCCGTTGTGTCTTGTGCCTCAGTGGTGACAAGAAGGACCCTGGGTAGGAGAGAAGAGGCCAGCCATGTGAGGCGCAAGGTAGGGTGATGATTGGGCTGTGCAGTTGGGGGAATCTGGGAGACATGGAGCAGCTATGCAATGGGCCTAGCTGGCTGAGCAGGAAGAATGTTACAACAGATGGCTCCTGCAGCAATGGAGTTCTATGAGCTTCTCTACAACAATGATCAAAATCACCTCTGTGGGACTCAAAAGAAGGTGGTCTTCCTAAGGGGTCATTAGTAGCATTGAGTAACATGGCTGAGTCTAATAAACTCAGTCTGTCAGAACACTCTCATCATACATGTCTTCTTGTGCATATACAGGAGATCTCCCTTGGGTGCATATCTAGAAGTGGCATGGCTGGGTCACTGAGAATGTCCATCTTCAATTGTACCAAATATTTTCACATTATACTCCTAAATAATAGCTTTAAATAGTTGCTTGTTATTGATTTGGTCTGCTTCTTTTCCTCTACTATAGGTATGTCTGAAACTCATCTATTGTTTCACAAATTCACCCTGGGGGGAAAATATCATTGAATATCTCTATCACCATTTCCTGCTTCTTAAACTGCTAATAGGCATCTGTTACCTATTTAGATATTTTGAACTTCTATAGGAGAAAAGCTATTTACCCCAAAGACTTGAAAACATATATCCAAAAAGATATTTGCACACCAATGTTCATAGCAGCATTATTCACAGTGGCCAGGATATGGAAGCAACTGAAGTGTCCTACGATAGATGATTGGATAAAAAAGCTGTGGTACATATATACAATGGAATAGTATTCAGCTGTAAGAAGAGATGAAATACTGCCATTTGTGACAACATAGATGGATCTTGAGATAATCATGCTAAGTGAAATAAGCCAGACAGAAAAAGTTGAAAATCACATGATATCACTTATATGTGGAACATAAACCTAAAAGCAACAAACAAACAGGACAAACAAACAGAGACTCATGGACATGGACAATAGACTAGTGGTTACCAGAGGGCGGAGGGGGGCAGCGGGAGGTAGATGGGGTAAAAGGGTCAAATATGAAATGACAGAAAGAAATGTAATTATGGGTGGTGAACACACAATACAATATATATATACCTTGCTGTTGAACTGTACACCTGAAACTTACTAGATTTCATTAACCAATGTCACCATAATAAAAATAAATTTTTTAAAAAAAGAAAGAAAAAAAGTTAATCCACATTGATTTTAAAAACAAAGCTTCTCACTGTTTCCAGGAGAGGGCACAACTTTATTTTATGTTAAATCTTAGTGCTCTTCACCACCCTCCCTAACCTCACCCCACATGCTCACACGAGCAAACACACACACACTCATGCACACACATCCTTTAACTCCTATTTTGCACTCACTCAATAGATAAACAGCTTATGCTAGCATTTCAGAACCTATGAAAAGCAACCTCCAGCAGGCTCCTTACCTGGCTGCAAGATTCAGAGAGTCTGCTGGTGCTTCATGACGTACCCACATAGGGCTATGTCCACTGGGCCTGGAATGGGGAAAGAAGAAGGGTTTTACAAATCAAATACAGCTGGCTTTAAGTTATAGATCCTATATCATTTTTCTTCATTTCCTGTGGGATGAGTGTCACAAGAATAGTGATAGAAGTGGTCCCAGGCAATTTTAAAACAATGTTAAAACAGACTGGATTTCAGTTAAAATAGCAGAGCAGGTAAACACTGTATTTGCCTCCTCTCAAGATCATGTCAAAATTACAACTAAACTACAGAACAGCCCTCATTGAGAATCACCTGAAGTCTAGCTCAACAGAAGTCCTACAACTAAGGACATACAGAAGAAGCTACCTCAAGGCTGGCAGGAGGGGGCAGAGACGCAGAATGGGCTGGTCCCACGCGTGTGGTAGTTAAGGATCAGGAGGTCCTTAACTACCACAGAGGTCTCCCAAATGAGCAAGAGGTCCCAACTCCACACAGGGCTCCCCGGTCCAGGGCACCAGTGTTGGGAAGATAAGTCCCTACAACTTCTGGCTGTGAAAACCAGTGGAGATTGTGACTGAGTGAGATGAATAGCTGTGGGAGTCCCAGGCACTCTTAAGGGGCCCATGTGTGAATTTACTGGCTGACGGACTCACTCACTCTGAGCTCTAGTGCTGGGGTAGCAGCTTGAAAGGCACCAGGGACATAAGGGAAGGAACTGAATTGTCTAGCTTTAGGGCAAAGGATGGAGGGGCAGCTTTCTCCCAGACAAAAGTGCTGGCAGAATTTATTGTTTCTTTGTTGAGCCCTCTCTCCTCTTGGCATGCAAACTCAGACAGCTGCCATATCTATCTCCATTAACCTAGCTAACACTGGTCGCCCTGCCCTGCTGATTCCCTGAGACCCTGACCCTCACAACTTGCTGGCCCAACCAAGCCACTTTCAGTGGCTTTTCCATACAAACAGCCTGTCTTGGCTCATGCCACAGACTTTCTTAAAATCTCTCTAAGGTTCTCAAAACCCAACAAACAGCATCTGGCCTCAGTGTGTCTTGTACCTCTTGCTCAGCAGCCCAAAATCTAGCACTAGCAGCAGCCAGCCTTGTTTTGTGGCTTGGCCTCTTGAGGCACCTCTAAGTCCAGCATGGGTGGTGGCATCTGTGGATTGCTTGGTGACTCATGCCAGGGGCCCCAGCAGGGCACAGGCTGCAGCTGAAATTGGCCTGTGGCAGGGCCCCTCCCACAAGGCCCCAGGGCCAGTACGGCCAGTGGTCTGCTTTGGACCGAAATGGAGCACCACTGGGGACGCATCCGAGGACCACAAACCCAAAGGGAAGACTCAGCAGGCACCAGAGCTCTACTAGTAAATCCTGCTTCATAGGGTCAGCCTCCGCACAAAACCTCCTCCACTGTACTTACTGGCCAGTTTTCCCCTTTTGACATGCAAGCAGCAATCAAGGCTCAATTACAATAGGAAGGCACATACAACTCATACAAGGGGCACATCTGGAGCTCCCTGCTCAGGTGACCAAAGAGAATGTGCCACTGGGCCCTACAGGACACCTACTACATAAGGCCACTCTACTAAGACCAGGAAACATAGCAGCCATAGAATACATAAAACCAAACACAGGGAGGCAGCCAAAATGGAGAGACAAAGAAACACATCCCACATGAAAGAGCAGAATGCAACTCCAGAAAAAGAATGAAACAAAATGGAGACAAGCAATCTACCTTATGCCGAGTTCAAAAAACTTGTTGTAAGGATGCTCAATGAACTTAGAGGAAGAGTAGATAAACTTAGTGAGAACATTAACAAAGAGATAGAAAACATAAAAATGGAAGTAGAAAACACAAAAACAACAGTCAGAAATGAAGACTACAATAACTGAAATGAAGAATACATTAGAGGGAATCAACAGTAGACTAGATGAAGCAGAAGATCAAATCAGCAATGTAGATAATAAGGTAGCAGAGAACACCAATAAGAACAGCAGCAACAACAACAACAACAAAAGAATGAACATAGTTTAAGGGCCCTCTGAGACAACATCAAGTATACCAACATTCGCATCACAGTGGTACCAGAAGGAGGAGAGAGCAAGGAATTGAAAACCTTTTTTAAGAAATAGTGATGGAAAACTTCCTTAACTTAGTGAAGGAAATAGATATACAATCCCAGGAAGCACAGAGTCCCAAACAAGATGAACCCAAAGAGGCCCACACCAAGACACACCATCATTAAAATGCCAAAGGTTAAAGACAAAGAGAAAATATTAGAAGCATCGAGAAAAAAGCAATTAGTTACCTACAAGGGAGCTCCCATAAGACTGTCAGCCGATTTCTCAACACAAACTTTGCTGCAGGCCAGAAAGGATTGGCATGAAATATTCAAAGCGATGAGAAGCAAGGACCTACAACCAAGATTACTCTACTTAGCAAAACTAGTATTTAGAATTGAAGGGCAGATAAAGAGCTTCTCAGACAAGGAAATGCTAAAGGAGTTCATCACCACCAAACCATTATTATAAGAAATGTTACAGGAAGCTTCTTTAGAAAGAAGAAGAAAAGATAAAAAATATGAATAATTAAATTGCAATAACTACATATTTATCAACAATTACTTTTTATTTTTTTAACACCTACAGCACCCGGTATTCCTAGGTGGTCTCCATTCCAAATACTAACCAGGCCCTTATCCTGCTTAGCTTCTGAGATTAGACGAGATTGGGCGCATTCAGGGTGACATGGCTGTAGATTCGACAATTACTTTAAATATAAATGGATTAAATGCTCCAATCAAAAGATAGGATGGCTAAATGGATAAGAAACTAAGACCCTTACATATGCTGCCTACAAGAGACTCACTTCAGATCAAAAGACACACAGAGACTGAGAGTAAAGGGATGGAAAAATGTACTTCATAAAAATGGAAATAAACAAACAAAAAAAAACTAGGGTAGCAACACTACATCAGACAAAATAGACTTTAAAACAAAGGATATAACAAGAGACAAAGAAGGATCCAATAATCCCACATCTGGGTATTTATCTGAAGAGACTCAAAACACTACTTCAAAGGGACATGTGCATCCATCTTTTTATTGCAGCATTATTTACGATAGCCGAGATATGGAGGCAACCTGAGTTTCTTTTGATGGACAAATGGACAAAGAAGAGGTGGTATATATATGTACAATGGGATACTACTCAGCTATTAAAAAAAAAAAGAAATTTTGCCATCTGCACCAACATGGATGCACCTAGAGGGTATTGTGCTGAATGGAGTAAGTCAGATAGAAAATGACAAATGCCATATGATTTCACTTACATGTGGGATCTAAAGAATAAAATAAACAAACAAACAAAACAGGGACATACTCATAGATACAGAGAACATTTTGATGGTTCCTAGATAGAAGGGGGCCAGGGGACTAGGTGAAAAAAGTAAAGGGATTAAAAAGTACAACTCAGTAGTTACAAAATAGTCATGGAGATGTAAAATATAGCATAAGGAATATAGATAATAATATTATAATAACTATGTACACTGTCAAATGGGTACTAGATTTATTGGGGTGTTCACTTTGTAGTTATATAAATGTCTAATAACTATGTTGTACATCTGAAACTAACATAATATTATGTGCCAACTCTAATTGAAAAATTAAGTTATTTAAAAAAATTTTAAAAAACAGACTAAAAGTTGATCTGCTTTTACTATAGTCGCACACTGGCAATTTACACAATATCAAATGCAATGTAAAATACTCTTCCTGCTCCCAAATCTTTTGTTAATCTAAATTTAAAAAAAAAATCTTTTGTTAATCTGTTTTTTAAAAAAATTTTTTTTACAGTTACTCTTCAATTTTGTAATAAATAAAATTAGCATATTTTATTGTTTATTTTTTAATAAACATTATATTCTACATGGAAGTCAATTCAGAGAAGCCTTGGCATAAATGGACTTATCTACATGCATTTCTTTGAGAGTAAATTCATAATAGCTCAGAGGCAGTCATGCTTGCTTTGGGTCCACTTTATGTGTCCAACTCCTGTGTAACTACCTGTTTCTGCATTTAAACACTGGATTGGAAATAAGTAATGGCAGTAGTGATTGTAACAGAACTTGTGCTACTTCAATTCTCTTTCTATATGACCTCCTAGCGCTTTTATTTATGATTAAAATTTAAAATAATGAAACAGTGCAAACCGTAAGATATAATGTTTTTGTTTAGTAAGTGCAAGTTCATACATGAAAAATTTTACTGCGTTTGAATAATATCTTTAAAAATTGAAATGAATTCCTTATGTTATTTTTCTTGTTATCTAATTACTATTAACTATTATATTATTAGTCATTTCTGTGACAGATTAATATATTGGTATATAATTTTTTCCCTTTCATTTGAAAAATGAATGTAATTAAAAAGTATTAATCTATTACTTTTTCCTCTTTTTTATCCTGTAATAGTTTATTTTATTACCTAATTTATTGATATGACTACATATACAATGCTCAATAAAAGACAGATCTGGGTTTTTTTGTTCATTATTATTCATTTCATTTCATATAATTGCTGAAGCAGTGTTGTATAAAGTAAGGTCTGTGAAACAATGATCTGCTCTGTATGTCAGATGCACAAGGTGCACCACTGCTTCCCAAAGCAGGGAGACACAGAGCCAGGAATGACAGAGTTTCCCTGCCTGAAGAGACTGTCCCCTATTGCTCAAGCGTGAGGCTTCTGGAGGGAAATTAACCCTCACTTTATCTTCATCTTCTTTTTTTTATTCAGAGATGTATATTTAACTAAAATATTAACTCCATGGGGACTAGAATTTTGCCTTGTTCAGCACTGGTCCCCAGAACCATACAGTTATTTCCCACGGAGACCACCCAGAACCCAGTAGGCAGTCAATACATTTTCGTGATGTTACTTTGCACATGCTGGAGTGTGCACATGTTCAGAAAGAGTGTTTTGTGCCAGTGTTCCCAGCACAAGATGGAAGCCTCATTAAGAGCAGACATCATGTATTTTGCTTCTTTTGTGCCCCACACTCCTACCTCCTGGCCATATCAGACTCTACAATGCAGACTGAATAACCAATTGACTACAAAGTCAGGACTCAAAACACTATTCTGAAGAAATTAAGACTGGCCAGTGATTTAAAGTTCAATAAAATAAAATAACATTTGTTATTCTTTCTTATCTTCTTACTGATTTCTTTGGAGGTATTTTATTCTCTATGCATTAGAGAATAAAATGCTTAACTTAGTAAAAGATACTATAACTGATACTGATCTTTGCCAAATTTTGATGATTTATTTCTCATTTGTATAACTGATGCCGAGGAATACATCTATATGTTAAGGTTATATTACCAAAGGTTATATTCAAAATAGTGAAGGAGGGAGAATGTAACTTTTCAGGGATCTGAGAAGCTCATGTAAGATGTTCTTTCAAAGGTAAGTAATATAGAAGGTTAGAGTGAGAGACCATGAAGAGTGTATAATCCAGCCTCAGCCTAGAAAGAATCTAGAGCCCAGAGACCATGAGACTTTTGTCTGGTCTCACAGTTAAGAAGTGGAGCCATGACTGGAAGTCAGCAACCTTGTCTTTTATCTCAGCCTCTATCCTGAACCATAAAATTTCTAAAGTACAAGAAGATGGCTCCACACTTGTTTATTGTACCAGATGGCTTAAGTTATTTAAGATAGGTGGTCCAGAGTTATAGCTGTTTATCATGGCCATTAACTAAACAATGAAAAAGAAAGTAAAAAAGACATTGGAGGATAATATACTGATTAATAAAGATTTGATACATTTATGAAGTTAGAATTAATAAATATTTATCTATCATGTTCATGACATACAGTTATTTCCCACGGAGACCACTGAATGAATGAACAATAGTACATATTTACAGAGCACTCACCATATGCCAGTCTCTGTTCTAAATGCTTTATATTCATTTACATATTAAATCTTCACAACAATCTGCTATTTCACCATCTTCATTTTACAGATGAAGAAATTGAGGCATAGAGAACTTCACTAAGATCAGACAACTAATAAGTAGAGCTCTACTAATCTGATCATCTGGATCCATAGGCTGCACAAACTACTATCTACTTCTCATTTTAAGGAACATAAACACAGGAAAAAGTGAAAGGCAGTGCAGATCTGAAGAACAATTAAAGAAGACTATAATGTTCACAAGGCAGTACACAAGAGCTGAGTGAATGATAAATCAGAGATCTTTGGGTACAAGTGGCAGAAGCTAAATTAAAAATAGCTTAAGTTATTTCAAAAGATATTTATTTGCTGTCCATATTAGTTTTTATGTGCTGAATTGTGTCCTCCTAAATTTCATATGTTGAAATCCCAACAACCAGTACCTCAGAATGTGACTATATCTGGAGATAGAGCCTTTAAAGAGGTAATTAAGGTAAAATGAAATCTTTAGGGTGGCCCTAATCCTATCTGACTGGTGTCCATGTAAGAAGAGGATATTAGGACACAGACAACACAGAAGGAGCACATGGAAGACTCAGGGAAAAGAGGCCATCTATAAACCAAGACCATGAGGTTTAAGCTACCCAATCTGTGGTACTTTGTTGCGGCCATCCTAGAAAATTAATACAGAAGGATACTGGGTAGTTTACAGAATTGAAAGAAGAGTCTATTCAAAGGATCTATTCAAAGCCAATTACCTCAAGGACTAGAGCAAGGACCTTCACACATCCAAGATACACACACACACACACACACACACACAGACACAAAATCTCTCTGTCTGTCTGTCTGTCTGTCTCTCTCTCTTTCATCTGTGTTTGACTTCATTCTTTTCCATTTCAGATGTGTTTTCTCTGTGTGGAGGGAAAACATGGCTTTCGACTCTGCTTTTCTCTCTCAGCTTCGGAATATAAATGCCAAGGATGGACTCAATTGACCCACGTGCAACCCTACACCAGTCAGTTAATTTTCCTTGTGCAGTAAGGCATCTCTGCCACTCTTGCTTGGCCTGTGTCCCTGAGTCTGGAGCTTCTTCTATTTCACTTTCTCCAAAGTGTAAACCTGGTTTCTCCTAGAGTAGAACAAAGTAATTATTTGAGTGCTGAGAAAAGCAGAAGGAACCTGGGGATCTGACTGCTCCTTCAGAGGACTTTCCATAAACCTCCAGTTTACATCCTTGCCTCTCACCCTCTCTTTCAGAAGAATCTGAGCCTCCACTCCAGGGCTTTTCTGGAGTGCTATGCCATAAACTGGCTTCTTTCTTAACAGTTCCCCATCTGTAGATATTCCAGTTTCAGTTTTCTCAGCTCTGCTGAGTTAGTCTTCACTCATCTAGCCCCTGTTCCAAAAATAAGTTGACACTGACTCTTCACTCATACCCTCTGTCCTTGTGGACTTGGCCTTTTTGGCTTCTTTGCTGTCATTTTTTGTGGTGTTTTGGAAAGGATCAAAGAAAAGTTCATGTTTTTAAAATGCAATGTTTAACCAGAAATCTATTCTGGGGATTATCAAATAATCCTCTGTAAATGTGCCACAGAGGCTGCCTTCTGGCTTGGCAGTGGTGGTAGTTGGTGCAGGGGCTGAGAGAAAAGAAGTAGAAAAGAAGTGTGGAAGGCTCTGGCCCCCACCCCTATATCAAGCAGGAAATCTGTGATTTTTTAAGAAAAAAAAATATAGAGTTTCTAAGATTTCGTTTCAACAAAAAAGCTTTAACTAAAAATAGAAAACATCAAAAACACTGCATAACACCAGACTGTCTCTTGCATATTTTTTAAAGTTGTAATCATAGTGTACATACAGTTTTGTACTCTGGTTTTTATTTATTTATTTAACATCAGATTGCATTATAAACGCGTTTCCATAGTAGCTTTTCCATAATCAGTTTCTTAATCCACTACCTGGCACATGACAGACACTTAATAAATAGTGGTTGAAAGAATTATAATATTTAATAGCTGCTGTTTCTCACCCAACACATTGGTTGAATACCTACCATGTGCCACACACTGGTAGGTTGTGCTGGGAATATGGCAATGAATAAAATAGACATAGTCCTTTCCACACAGAGCTTACAGCTTACACCAACAGGGAATCTGTCAGCCTAGTTGACATTTACAATGCAAAAGTGTAGAAGCTATGAGAAACAAAAGGGGCAATGAGAGCACAAAGTAGTGGCACCTAACCTAGACTTAAAAGTCTGGGAAGGCTCCCTGGATGAAGAAACCATGGAAAATTGCAAAAAATAAACAGTAAAGGGCTAATGCAGAAAGGAAGAAAAATGCAACAGGTGCAAGGGCTTAGCACAGAGGTGACTATGGCACATTCCAGGACCTGGAGGAGGCTCAGGATGACTTGAGGGCAGAGTGCAGATGGGTTAGAATTCAAGGATGAGCTGAAGAACAGGCAGGATCCAGGGAATAAAAGGTCTTACTGATTGCACACTTGACCTATATCCTGAGGGCAGTGGGAACCATTAAACAATCTTGGGATAAAACCAACTTGCCATTTCAGGGCCTGTGAGCTGTGATGAGTCTGCAGCTCATCCCTAAAAGTAATGTAATTGCCATTGCAGTGTTTAAGTAAGGAGATAATACTTGTACTTCAAAACAAACAAATAAATGAACAAACAAACAAGCAAAAACAGTCTGATTACAATGTGAAGAATAGGTGGAGAGAGATTGGGGTCAAAATAATGGCAGACTAGGGAAAAGCAGGGTTTGTCTCCTCCCATGACCACATTAAAATTACAACCAAATTATAACACAGTCAACTTGGAGAACCACCTGAAATCTAGCTGATCATATCATATATATCTGAGGTATAAAGAAAAAGCCACATTGAGACCAGTAGGAGGGGTGGAGCAAAAAGGTACTGGCCCCGTACCCATGCATGGTGGTTGAGCACTGGGAGAGAGAGCATGACTGCAGAGGTCCCCATGAAGAAATGAGGAGCCCTACCCATCACAGGGGCTCTCCAGCTCAGGAATCCAATCCCAGGAAGAGGAGTTCCCACAAAATTTTACTATAAAAATCAGTGGGGATTCTGGTCTTCTGGGTGAGATGGAAAGAACGTGAAAACTCAGATGTCCCACTTAAAAGGCCTGGGCACAGACTCATTTGCTTGCAGACACTTGCCCTGGTCAGCATCCTGGGACACGCAAGAAACATATGAGGGAAAGACTGAGTTGTGTAGCACGTGGAACATTTTCGAGGATAGACCACATGTTAGGCCACTAAAAAAGCCTAAATAAATTTAAGAAGATTGAAATCTATCAAAAGTTTTCTCCAACCAAAATGGTATGAAACTAGAAATCAACTACAAGAAAAAAGAAAATACGCAAACACATGGAGGTTAAATAACATGCTACTAAACAATTAATAGAGTAACAATGAGATCAAGGAAGAAATCAAAAGATACCTTGAGACAAATGAAAATGAAAACACAACTCAAAATCTATGAGACACAATGAACGCAGTCTTAAGCGGAAAAACCATAGCAATACAGTGCCACCTCAAGAAACATGAAAAATCTCAAATAAACAATCTAATTTTACACTTAAAAGAACTAGAAAAAGAACAGAAAATAAAATCCAAAGTGAGTAGAAGGAAAGAAATAAGAAAAATCAGAGCAGAAATAAACGAAATAGTCTAAAAATACAATGCAAAAGATTAAGGAAACCAAGAGCTGGTTCTTTGAAAGGATAAACAAAATTTATAAAATTTTAACCAGACTCATCAAGAAAAAATATAGAGAGGACCCAAAGAAATAAAATCAGAAATAAAAGAGAAGTAACAACATATGCCACAGAAATACAAAGGGTTATAAGAAAATACCACAAGCAATTATACGCTAACAAATTGGATAATCTGGAAGAAATAGATATATTCCTAGAAACATATAATCTCCCAAGAAACAGAAAATCTGAACCGACTGATTCCCACAAAAGATATCGAATCAGTAATCAAAAAACTCAGAAAAACAACAGTACTGGACCAAATGGCTTTTTAGGTGAATTTTACCAAACATTAACAGAAGAATTAACATCTATTCTTCTCAAACTATTCCAAAAAATTCAAGAGGAGAAAGGCTCCCTAGTTCTTTTTTATGAGGATACCATTACCTTGATTCCAAAATCAGACAAAGCCATTACAAGAAAATAAAATTGTAGCTGATATTCCTTATGAACATTGATGCAAAATCCTCAACAAAATATTAATAAACCAAATTCAGCAATATATTTAAAAGATCATACACCACGATCAAGTTGGATTTATTCCTGGGATGCAAGTTTGGTATGTTATCTGCAAATCAACTAATGTGATATGCCGCATTAACAAACTGAAAGATAAAAATAAAATTATCACATCAAGAGATACAGAAAAAGCATTAGACGAAGCATCCATTTATGATAAAAGCTCTCAGCAAAGTAGGAACTGAGGTAATATACCTCAACATAATAAAGGCCATATATGATAAGCCTACAGCTAACATCATATTCAATGGGAAAGGCTAAAAGCATTTTCTTTAAGATCAGGAACAAGACAAGGATGCCCATTTTCACCACTTCTGTTTAACGTGGTATTGGAAATCTTAGCTACAGTAATCAGACAAGAAAGAGAAATTAAAGGCATCCAAATTGGAAAGAAAGAAGTAAAACTGTCATTATTTGCAGATTACATGATAGTATATATAGTGAACCCTAAAGATTCCACCCAAAAAATTCTTAGAACTGATTAATAAATTCAGTAAAGTAGCAGGATACAAAATTAATATATTTAGAAGTCAGTTGCATTTTTATACACCAATGACAAACTTTCAGAAAGAGAAATTAAGAAAACAATCCCATTTACAATTGCATCAAAAACAATAAAATACCAAGGAATCAAATTAACCAAGGAAGTAAAGGACTTGTTCTCAGAAAATTATGTCACTGAAGAAAGAAATTGAAGAAGATACAAATAAATGGAAGCATATACCATGCTCACAGGTCAGAAGAATCAACATCATTAAAATGTCCATACTACCCAAAGCAATCTATAGATTCAATGCAACCCCTATCAAAATATCATTTTTTTTGAAAGAGAGAACATTTTTCAGAGAACTAGAACAAATAATCCAAAATTTTATATGGAACCATAAAATATCCTGAATAGCCAAGCAATTTTGAGAAAGAAGAACAAAGTTGGAGGTATCACACTACCTGATATCAAACTACAAGGCTACATTAATCAAAATAGCATGGTAATGGCATAAAAACAGATACATAGATCAATGGAACAGAATAGAGAGCCCAGAAATAAATCAATGTCTACATGCTCATTTAATATATGACAAAAGAGGTGAGGACATACAATGGGGTAAAGACAGTCTCTTCAATAAATTGTGTTGGGAAAACTGGACAGACACATACAAAAAAAATGAAACTGGACCACCTTCTTGCACCATACACAAAAATAAACTCAAAATGGATTAAACACTTAAATGTAAGACCTAAAAGCATAAAACTTTTAGGATAAAACATAGGCAGTAAACTCTCTGACATTGGTCTTAGTAATATTTTTTTGTGTATGTCTCCTCAAGCAAGGGAAGAAAAAAGAAAAAATAAACAAGTGGAACTACATCAAACTAAAAAGATTTTGCACAGCAAAGGCAACCATTGACAAAATGAAAATACAATCTACTAAATGGGAGAATATATTCACCAATGATACATCTGATAAGAAGTTAATATCCAAACTATATAAGAAACCCATACAACTTAACACCAAAAATATAAGTAATCTGATTTAATAATGGGCAGAGGACCTGAATAGACATTTTCCCAAAGAGGACATACATATAGCCAATAGACATATAAACCAATGCTCAAGATCACTAATCAGGGAAATGCAAATTAAAACCACATTGAGATATCACTTTACACCTGTCAGAATGGCTATCATCAATAAATCAAAAAATAACCATGTCTGCGAGGATGTGGAGAAAAGGGAACCCTCATATGCTGTTGGTGGAATTGAAAATTGGTACATCCACTATGGAAAACAGTCTGGGGTTTCCTCAAAAAAATAAAAATGGATCTACTTTTGACCCAGCAATTGTACTTCTAGGTATTTATGCAAATAAAACCAAAACACTAATTCAAAAAGATATATGCACCCATACGTTCAGGCAGTGCCATTATTCACAATAACCAAGATATGGAAGCAACCCAAATGCCTAACAACAGATGATTGGATAAAGAAGTTATAGTTCACATATACAATGGAGTATTACTCAGCCATAAAAAATGAAATCCTATCATTTGCAAGGACATGGATATACCTAGAGGTTATTATGCTGAGTGAAATAAGTCAGGCAGAGAAAGATAAATACCATATGATTTCACTTATATGCAGAATCTAAGGAACAGAAAGAACAAACTAATCAAAAACAGAATAACAAATATAGAGGATAATCTGGTGATGGTCAGAGGGGAGGGGGGGATAGAGGGGTTGAGAAAAATTGGTGAAATGTTAAAGAGGAACATATTAGTAGTTGAAAGACTGTTGTGGGGATGGGGAGTATAGCATAGGGAAAATAGTCAGTAGTAATGTAATGGCTATGTGTAGAGCCACAAGGATGATAGAGTAATTGGGGGGATCATTTCATAAACTATAAAAATGTCTAACCAATGTATTGTATAACTGAAACTTATAATAAAAGAAATTTAAAAAGAGAAAATCTTGCTAACAGCAAAAAAAAAAAACGTAATACATAGCACAGATGCCATTTATGGAGCATTCATTCCAAGCCAGGCACAATGCCAAGTGCTTAACGTGATATACTTTATTTAATTATCTTTACAACTTTTTACAATTTTATGGCATATCCCCATTTTACAGATGGGTAAATAAGGAAACTTCTTAACTCCTCTGCTGTATATAATAAGACATTATCTGAACTGTGTCAGTGTAAGCAGATATTGTCCCTCCCACCCTCACCTTTCCTCCTTGTTCTTATATACTCAATATTCTCAGAGCTTGGTGGTTCTTGGGGAGAGATGAAGAGCATGGAGAGTAAGGTAAATTTACAGAGGAGCCAAGGGGAGAAAGTAGACCCATTTTGTGCTTCAGAAGTACATAATGTGGCCCTGACCAACAAGCAAACGGGAAGAAAGAACAAGAGAGATCGAAGGGAATTCACCTTGCAGGAAGAAGACCGAACTAATGGCTGAGGGGCCATTAGTTTATGGGGGGAGCATTGCTGTTGGTCAGTGAAGCCTTGACAGCTGGCATGGCCCAAGAAGGTTGCCAGGGTGGAGGGTACATAGGAAGGACTGTAAAGCTGGGGCAGAGCTCCTGTGAGAGTTCCATTTTTGCACATCAAGGCTGAACAAAGAATTAGTGACAGCACCTATGATGAAAAATGGCATATTCCTGAACTTTCAAGGTTTCAATGTAGGGAATCAAAGACTTTTGCAACAGTTAACAAGACTTTTTGGAGCAACCAGGTGTCATTTCACCTCAAACAGCTCCAGAAAAAGGGCCAACCTATAGAGAGGACTGTTGAGGTAAATGAATAATACATTCCATCTTCCCTAAGTTGTTTCCCTGGAAACAAACTCTGAGATAGAGACTTGTGTGCAAGTGGTTTACTGAGGGCTATAGTCAGTAACAACATCTACAAAGAAGTGAGGAAAGCAAGACTATAGAGAGAGAGGTTAAACTGCAGTGAAAATGCAACAGAGGCCTAGATGATTCCATCCTCAATGGGAACTGGGATGACCCTTCAGAATATTTCCAATATTCTTTTAACTCCCACATAGACCGGCCACTGCATGCAGTCCTTAGGGAAGGATGTAACCTTGTCTTGTAGGAAATTCCTAGATGGATGCTGGCTAGGAATCATTGGCAGCTGACATCCCAGCAGCTGGAAGAATGATGTCTAGGTCCTAAACAAGACATCAGGGAGGCCCACCATGGCATCCACTGCACATCCATCAATTAAGAAAATATTTATTAACTGTTGTAAGTCAGGCATTGGAAACACATCAGTGATCAAGACAGACAAATATCTAGCTTCCAGGTAGAATTACATTTACTAAAACTTTCTTTGTCTCAATGACCTCATCTGTTAGCTATGGATAATAATCGTTCCTAACTCATAGAATTGCTATAAGAGTAAAGGAGATAGCATGTGTAAAGCCTTTAAAACTCTGCCTGGCACATAGCAAGTTCTCAATTAATATTAAATGTTGTTATTATTTATAATTTCCACTCTACAGTGTTTAAGGAATGCCTGGAAGACTGGTAGGGCAATCAACTCCATTGCTACAATCCTTTCTAGGCATGGATTTGCATGAGGAGAGGAGATCTAATGGAGAATGAGTTGAGACACTGGGTCTGATCTAAGAGCAATAATAAGCTATCCCTGAAGGAGAGGCATGGTTCTCAGTAGTTTACCAAGTAGATTGAAGGCCAGTCCAGCCCCCAGGGACTCTTAGAGCATGAAGACTGCAACAAAGAGTAAGTAATAACACACAGGGCTGTTTGAGTACAATTCCTGTGGCCAAATAAGCATAACCACTCTCACGATATCATGCCTGCCCAGACAGAAGCTCTGGGAGAGCAGCTGAGGGATACTCATCAGGCAATCAACTCAAGCTCAAGTATGTCTCTCCACTTTGGTACTCCTCAACTATCTGCTCCCCTACCTCATTATACATAAGCTCTGGACTGGGACTTGAATAGGGCACTATATCCAGGAATCTCCCTTGGCTCCATGGCTTCATTTCCTTGGCTTTACACTCACAAATAGTTGTGCTCCAGCCCCAGTCCCTGGCTTACTGTTGGCTGGGCACATATCACCTGACCCCCATCTGAGGGACTGGATGGCAGAAACGAAAGTGCAGGGTACTCTCCTCACATGATATCCCTGTTGGAGAAGTAGGAAGAGACATTATTTCTTTTAAAGGCTTGGTCCTTTTAGCAACCTAGGCAGTGTCTCTGTGACATCTGAAGGGATTGGAGACTGCAGCAGTAACATTGTGCTTTGGCCCTGGGAGCCACAGAAACATCACAGGGGGATGCCACGGCAAAGGGGAAGAGGTTATATGTCTTGAGTGCTATCCAAAACAACTGTTTCATAAGTACACATCAGAATCCTCGCCAAAGTGTCTAGGGACTCCTAGAATAATTTGAAAGGAAGCTGAGGGGCTGGAGTTCCTACATAACAAGTAGGGATAAAGAAAGAGGAATTCTAGTTTGTATGATCTTGTGACCCTATTTGTCCCTCCCATCTGCCACTACTATCACCCTAGTTTGGCCTGAGGTATTAAGAGTTACATATGGATAATTGACATCTGTTGTTTTGTCACTCAGCCTCCATTCCCTCTACTAGTAACCATAGCACAATTTCCCTCAGAGGGATCACCAACTTTTTTTCTCTCAATTCATAAAATGATGGTAGGGTATGGGCATGTGACTCAGCCTAGGCAATCAGATAGAATATGGCTTTTTTTTTTTTTTTAATCATAATGATTGGTTTGGGTATGGGCACATGATCCCAAGAGAGTCAATATAACTCAATGAGGTTTTTGCTCAGAATCCTAGGAAAAGGATAATTACTTCTTTCTAATAGACTTGAATGAGGTCTGCTGCTGCTGGAAGCATCTTGTGACCACAAGGGACAGTAATCTTTGGAAATTGAGCCAACATTGAGGAGAACAGAGGTGAGAGAGAGTGGTTGGGTTCCAGTGATATCATTGGAGCCCAGTTCTATCTTCAGATTTTTCAGTTATAAGAGCAAACATATTTTGGTTTTGCTTAAGGCCATTTGCATTGTTTTTCTCTGTTACTTGTAATCAAGAAAATCAATACAAAGGCAATCTATGAAATAAACAGCACAAGATTGGGAACACAAAAAGCATCCAATTTTATTCCAATTCCCCTTCTCTCCCTTTATTTAATCATCATTACAACTGTGAGATGTAATTAGGGATGATGGTTTTACTGGTGATAAAATTATATCCTTGATATGCAGAATGACTTGCCCAAGGTCTTCTATATAATAGATGTTAGAACTTGGAGTTGGGAAATAAAAAATGTCTGCAAGATCAGTACACCCAAACATGATAGTTAATCAGACCTATTTACTAATATTATCTTGAGGATAGTTTTGGAAAATTATTTGATATTTCAAACATTTTCTGTTTACATCTGCTAATGTCATTTTATTCTATTATTGGTCATATTTATAATTTCATGCAGCATCTCATTAATGGAGAGATTAATGTGAGAAATAAATGAAATCGATCAATAAGAATTTACTAAATATTAGAAACTATTCCATCACACGCACCCCATCTCATTTCCTCAGCTTTTGTGCCCCTGGCTTTCCAGAACTGCTCCCTGAGCTCCCCACCTAAGAGCAGGGTTTGGCAATAGTTGCCACAAAAATCAGTGCCAGGTGTAGGTTGCATTTAAACAGCCCTGACTTTTCTATTCCCAAGCATGAGTCACTGTTCCAGTGTGGAAGTCTCAGTTTTGAATGATGCCTAGGGACATTCAGATAGACAGACAGTGGCTAACTAACTGACTCACAGACAGACAGATTGGTTTTTTTCCATTGTCCATCCCAAATTCTCTACGACTATACTCTGTCCATCTGCTGAGATATAAATATCTCTTTTTGGAAAATTTATATCAGATTTTCACTCTGTTCATTCATTCATACATGCAACAAATACTAGTCATGCACCTACTATATGTCAGACACTAGGTTAGACTCTAAGGATACAAAGGCCACAGATAGACAGCTCTTGACTTCAACAGCTTTACAGAGAGAGAAGGTCACACCCATAAGAATAAGAATTATAAGTAATTTAGGTGCTGTGATAGAAGTGTGTATAGAGTACAAAGGGAAAAATAAAGGGGAGTCAGTTCTACTGAGACAGGGAAGCCAAGAAAAACTCATAAATGATTGGTGCTTAAAGTGAGTCTTGAAAGAGAAGGTGTTTGCCAGTAGATAGGTGTGGGGTAGGGTGAGGTAACTCTAGGCAGAAGATGCAGGAGGAGCTTGCCACTTCAGTTGCATGTGACAGAAAATGTGCCCCCAGCCAGTTGAAGCAAAAAAAGGAATTTATTGGGGAACTGAGTGAAAAAAATAAAAAAATCCAAGGATAGACTCGTCAGTCATGGTTGGATTCAAGGCCTAGCACTGTCTTTGGCACTTGATTTTTCTCCATCTCTCACCTGATTTCCTCTGAGATGGCTCCAGTAGCACCAAGATGGTGATGGCAGATCCAACCCTAAATCTTTTCAAGTTTCAGCTTCAGAGGAAAAATTCTATTCTTCTCAGAAATGTTTCATTCTCCAAAAATGTCTCATGGCATCCTATCGGCTTTGGGAAGGGAGCAGTCATATGCTCATCCTTGAAAACAACTATGGCCAGGGGAGTGTGAAGCTCTGAGTAACTGTGCCTGAGTCATTGCTCTCCCCAGAGAGCCAGGGTGGTTCTGTCCTCACCAGGACAACTTGGACCAAGAGTCCAGAAGGACAATCCAGGCACTATTATCACAAGAAAGGGGCACTGACAACAAACATCCATTTGGCACTAGGCCTGCTGACCGCTGCTGCTCCATGTCACTCTGACCAGGAATCTGTAGCCAAGCAGTTCAATACCACAGAGCTCCCAGCAACTAGTACGAAGTTGGATTCTCCAAAAGGACAGATTTCTGGTCATCTCACCTGTGAGCTATCTTTTCTGGAGTCCACACTTTGAGAAAGGTTTTCTCCTCATTTCCATCCCCACTGGAGAGCCCCAGCCTCTGCGGGGAGCCAGAGAGCAGTTGGAGGGCTTAAACTCAGTGGAGGCCCGGCTGACCCATCAGACAGTACGTAGTCCTTCTCCTCACCTGATCCATCACTAACTCCTCCTCGCCCCATACCTATATCTGCTAAAGCCAGGCCACAGGTAGGGCCACCTCAGGATTCCATTTTTAATGACACCTTATTGCAATACCAAGTTATTAGGAGGACCTAGAGGCCTCCTCTCCCAAAAGCCGAACTTCAAGTTTGTGCAGTGGCCTCGTTCCTGTATTTTAGAACATATTTCTACCTGCTCATTGCATGTTATCTTCAAAGCTAAGAAATATTCTCATTCAAGGTACAGTTTCATCTTTTTCTGGAACTTTCTGACATATACACTTCCCTATAGCCTCATCCCCATTACTCTTCTAATACAGATAAGGGGGGAAATTTTATATACATACACACATACATATATGTATGTACATATGTATATATACACTGTATAGATAGATCTGTATTTTTAAAATTATCTTTATTAAGATATAAATTGCATACAATGAAATGCATCCACTTTAAGTGTACAGTTCAAAGGGTTTGACAAAAGCAAACACCCATGCAACCACCACTACAATTAAGATAGAGAAGATTTCCACCACCCCAAAAAGTTCTCTTTTGCCCCTTTAGAGTCATTGCTCACCTACTACCCAATTCCATTTCTGGCCCCAGACAGCCATTAATATGCTTTTTATATCTCCAGATTAGCTTTACCTGCTGTAAAGTTTCATATAAATTGGATCATATAGTAATACTCTTATAGGTCTGGCTTCTTTTGCTCAGCATAATGTTTTTGAGATTCATCCATGTTCAGCAGTTTGCTCCTTTTGGTTTCTGAGTAGTTTTTCCATTGTATACCACAGTTCACCTATTCTCTTATTGATGAACACCTGGACTAGTTAAGCTTTGAGCTATTGCGAGTAAAGCTACAATAAACATTCATGTATAAGTCTTTGTGTGGACATACATTCTTATATCTTTTGGAAAATAATTAGGGGTGAGATTACTGAGACAAAAGTATATGTTTAACTTTATTTAAAAAACTAAGCCAATGGATATTTAGTAGAAGAATAGAGCTCTCACATATGTCAATGCTCCAGGCCTTGGTTTCCTCATTAGTAAACTGGGAGTAATATCTACCTGATTCTTGCCACCATCTCAACTATCAGAATGAATAATACATGTGACACATCATAAAGTACTAAATTGTGCAGTATGGAAAAAGGGCCATAAGGATTCCAAGAGAAAGAAGAGAAATAAGTGTTGAAGGAGTCAGAGAGGGCTGAATAGAGAAGGAGCTCATCCTCAGATGCTCAATTAAATCTGCCTAATATGTGGATGGTTGGTTGGATGGATGTGTAGATTGATGGATAGATGACATAGCCTCAAGGAATAGATAATATTTAAAGATTATAAGGAGAATATGAGATTTATTTTATTTGTATATATGTTTTTAAAAATCACATTGACATAAATAACGTTCCTAACCACTTTGTGATATGTACTGTCTTGTTTAGGTGCTCAACTGAGGCAAAAGCAACAACTAACCAGTGTGGTCCTGCAAGAAAGATGATGCTCTTGTCAAAAAAAAAATGGTCATTTTGTCTCTTCTTTCAAATGTTATGCTATATCAAGCTCCAGACTTTCCGAGTACCATTTCCATATTCTACTAAAAGCTACAAATAAGCAAGGCAAGGTATATAAAATAAAAAGGAAGAAATTCATAGGTTTATCAAAGAATTTTTACTCTTATGTGATAAAAGTCTGAAATAATATTAAAGTTTCTCTTTCCTAAAATTTTCTAGTTGCCCTCACTGACTGAGGCAACCTCATGCATTTCTCTGGGTCAGGGAGGAGAAGTGGCCGTGAAAACCCCTTTGCCGATACTGAAGGCCATGGAAGATGTCAGAAACCAGAAGTCAAGCTCTTTCTCACTTTAGAGTCTTTGTGCTTACTGTTACCTTCACCTAAAGTTCTTGTTTTCCTTTCTCAAGGCTGGTTTTCTTATTATTCGGTTTTCAGTTTAACCCTACCACAGGGGGGACCCCTTGCTCACCCAGGCTCCTATCACAACACTCTGTTTCAATTCCCTGCAGAGTTTCTATCACTGTATATTTTTCATGTATTTATTGTTTGCTTTCTTATTGTCCATCTTCCCCACTGGAACATGTGTTCCACAGGAGCAAAGACTTAGTCTTATTTACCATCATATCCTCAATTCCTAGTTCCTGGTATGTAGGAGGAGTTCAGTAAATATTTGGTGAATGAATGAATGAGCTCACCCCTCGGAGAAGTGGAAGAGAAAGGAACTGATGATCACTGAATTGCTGGTGTAATTCCCCAAAATAAACTAAAAACCTGGGAGTGACTGAGTTTAGAGTCAATAGGCAAGATGAAGATTTTTGCCATCAAGGGCTTAAGAGATGTTTTAATTTCAGCTACAGGGGGATAAAGAAAATTCCCTTTTTGTGGTATCTAAATCTATCACTGCACAATCGATAAAATGCATGAATGTTTTCACTCATGTAAAGATTACTTAATTCAAAATGAGGTCTGATTTGATGGGCAAGATTTTATTAATGATTTAAGCAATAGGACCAGTGTCTCTAATTGTTGTATATGACATTTGACCCAACTAAATACAAAAATATTTCTGATTTTTAAAAAATATTGATAAATTTTTACATAATATAAAAAATTTCTAAATCTGTCTTTAGAAACACCACAGATGTCTTTAGAAAGAAGCCATTGAATTTTTAAAAACTCCTCTGAAAATATAATTAAGCTGTTTTATTAATTTTAAAATATATTTGTCATTTTTTATAAAAAACTATTTTATCTTTACTTGGGTAAATAAAATACAGAATGAAGATAATATAATTTTGTTTAATTAAAAAAAAAAAAAACGTGAACTTAATCTAATCAGAAAGCTCATTTCCAAGAGGAAGAGTATAAATCTCCAGTTGGTTGCTATTTTGAAATTCTGCCTTATCTAAGGTCTATCTTTTCCTTTTGGCTTTAAACACCACAGGTGAGAGCAACAGGCTAACCCTGTTGAGAATGTTTAGGAGCATAATTCTTTTTCTCACCAGACAACAGAAGAATAAACAAAGGAAAGGAAGGAAGGATGAGGAAGGAAGGAAAGCTAGAAGGGGAGTTCTCACAGCAGAGACGTTATAAGCAGAAAGTCAAATTAGTTATTAGCAAAAGTCAAATATACAACTTATTTAATCATTTGCAAATGAGAGCTGTTTGGCTATCCTGTATACCAGGCCAACTTAGTTTAAAATCTAATCAGTCATCTGGATCAGCAGCATCTAATAGCTTTGGCTATTGGGTACTGGAAATATGACTAGTTCAATTGAGGAACTGAATTTTTAAACTTTATTTTATTTTAATTAATACAAATTTAGTTTAAATTTAAGTAGTCACTTGTGGTTAGAGGCTGTCATATTGGGCAGCATAGATCTAGATAATTAGCTAAATTATACTGTGTATTAATTTACTGTTTCTTAGACAACATTAAAGTAATCATACCTATGTTTCAAAATTAATTAATATAAAGGAGCTATTAGCATTTCGGATAAGTGAAAATCCAACCTCAAAAAAAAGTAGAAAAGAAGCAACAATTAGAGAGGATATGATCACATCCTTGGCTACTCATTGTGTCTAATGTTCTCATATTTCCTTTTCTGAAGGCCAAGGTTTTCGTACAGATTTTCAGAAAAAGTTTAACCATCAATCTTTATCTGAAGTACTACCCACCTGGTCACTTACTGATTCGGTTGTTTATTTTACCCTGAAGAATTCAGCTGACTGCTAATTTTGGTATTTCAAAATTTTCTTGGTTGTGATAATTTTGAAGGTGGAGAGTTATTTTTCTGGTATGTTGGTCAAAATACTTTGGGCTGCCTAAATTTTCAGACCCACTAGAGCTATCTGATGAGAGGGTAATCTGGAAAAGTGTCCAATCAAAGTACAGTTGGGTCATAATTGTTCTGCACATAATCACATGGTTTTATGGTTTTTCTTTTTAAATTCATTACTCTTGCTTGGTCTTTCTTTTCCTCTGCTACAAGTCTATTGTTGCCATTAGTGGTGTGTTTTTGATTTTATTTTAAGAGAAGGGGAAATGCAATCCAAAAATGTTCTAAATTTGTAGGCCCATTCCTAGATTGCAACATGAGCCAATCTGGAAAAGGTAGGTGATGCAAGATGCCTGCTGTGTATGTAATTCTATACCTGACTGCTGGTAGGTGTCCATTGTGGAACAAGAGTGAGAAAAAGAATTTGAAGCCTTAGGGGCCTTAAGAAATGCATCATTTCAGTTTTCTTTTTCACAATGGGTTTGCTGCCAGAACACAAGTGTCATGAAAATCAACGCTATATCTAAGCCAAAATGGGAAAGGAAAAGACTCACATCAACATTGTTGTCATTGGACACATAGATTCCAGCAGGTCTACCACAACTGGTCGTCTGATGATGTAGTGGGATTGACAAAAGAACCATAGAAAAATTTGAGAAGGAGGCTGCTGAGATGGGGAAGGGCTCCTTCAACTACGCCTGGGTCTTGGATAAATTAAAAGCTGAACATGAGTGTGGTATCACCATTGATATCTCCCTTTGGAAATTCGAGACCAGCAAGTATTATGTGACCATCATTGATGCCCTAGGACCCAGAGACTTTATCAAAAACATGATTACACGCATATCACAGGATAACTGTGCTGTCCTGATTGTTGCTGCTGGTGTTGGTGAATTTGAAGCAGGTATCTCCAAGAATGGTCAGACCTGTGAACAATCCCTTCTGGTTTATACACTGGATATGAAAGAGCTAATTGTTGGTTAACAAGATTCCACTAAGCAGCCTTACAGCCAGAAGAGATATGAGGAAATTGTTGAGGAAGTCAGCACCTACATTAAGAAAATTGGCTACAACCCTGACACAGTAGCATTTGTGCTAACTTCTGGATGGAATGGTGACAACATGCTGGAGCCAAGTGCTAATATGCCTTGGTTCAAGGGATGGAAAGTCACCTGTAAAGATGGCAAGTGGAACCACGCTGCTTGAAGCTCTGGATTGTATCCTGCTACCAACCCATCCAACTGACAAGCCTTTGCATCTGCCACTCCAGGATGTCCACAAAATTGGTACTGCCCCTTTGGGTCAAGTGGAGACTGGTGTACTCAAACCTCACACCTTTGCTTCAGTCAACGTTACAACTGAAGTAAAGTCTGTTGAAATGCCCCATGAAGTTTTGAGTGAAGCTCTTCCTGGGGACAATGTGGGCTTCAATGTCAAGAATGTGTCTGTCAAAGATATTCATCATGGCAATGCGTCTGGCAACAGCAAAAATGACCCACCAGTGGAAACAGCTGGCTTTACAGCTCAGGTGATTACCCTGAACCACCCAGGCCAAATCAGTGCCGAATATGCACCTGTGCTGGATTGTCACACAGCTCACATAGCTTGCAAATTTGCTGAACTGAAGGAGATGGATCGTCGTTCTGGGAAAAAGCTAGAAGATGGCCCAAAGTTTTTGAAATATGGTGATGCTGCCATTGTTAATATGGTTCTTGGCAAGCCCATGTGTGTTGAGAGCTTCTCTGGCTATCCTCCTCTGGGCCATTTTGCTGTTCGTAACATGAGACAGACAGTTGCTGTGGGTGTCTTCAAAGCAGTGGACAAGAAGGCAGCTGGAGCTGGCTAGGTCACGAAGTCTACCCAGAAAGCTCAGAAGGCTGAATGAATATTATCCGCAACACCTGCCACCCCAGCCTTAATCAGTGGTGAAAGAACGGTCTCAGAACTGTTTGTCTCCATCGGCCATTTAAGTTTAATAGTAAAAGACTGGTTCATGGTCACAATGCATCGTAAAATCTTCAGAAGGAAAGGAAAATGTTTTGTGGACCATTTGGTTTTATGTGTGTGTGGCAGTTTTTAAGTTATTAGTTTTTAAAATTAGTACTTTTTAATGGAAACAACTTGACCAAAAATCTGTCACAGCATTTTGAAACTCCTTTAAAACAAAGTTTAATGAGAAAAAAAAAAAGAACTGCATCATTTCAAACAGCCCTTTATACACACTACGAATAAAGTAGGACTTCCAGTACTTTGCCCATCAAACATAGTGATCTCTCTGATAAAACTGGGAAGCACACAGATATGTACTGGTTTGAGTGTCGCAAAATTAAATTCTTGATATCTACCATCTGTATATGGGGGCAGCAGTGAAATGTTTTCCCACTCCCACCTATACCAATAACTTGAAAATAAAGTTGGCTTTGAGGCTTAAATCCTAAAATCCACCCATATGGCAGACATAGAGTACACCATATAGATCTACCTTTAAGAGAGAACCTGCTATAAGGACTGTCATTGGCTAGTGTCTCCAGCTGCTGAAAGATACATGCCAAGGCTACCTCTAATCAAGTTTCTCCTTGCCAATGGCTAAGCAAGGCAGGAGTACTAGAGCCAGGCCATTCCTACCCAATAAATTGGTCTCTTCTAACAGGCTCCTTGCTAGAGCTCCTTATTGCCTTGGTCAAGATTTTACTCAGTGTTGTGCTGTGGTGTGAAAATCTTCCAGCCCAATCCCGCTTCTTTCTTTAATGCCTTTCACAGGTGGTGTCAGACCTGCATTGCTCTCTATGGCTCCCTACCTGCTCATGCTTCCTCTTCCCTTTACCCTCCAGGCATTTCCCCCTATATATCTCCTGCACATAAATCTGTCTATGCGTCTGCCTCTCAGAGGACCCAAACCAACACAATACATTATTTGAAGAAATAACCTTAAAGAGCATTCTTAACTGTGAGGATGCAAACCAGGTCCGTTCTATTCAACACTGTATCTTCAGGGCCTAGTGAACACTTGGCATAAAGTTCTCAATAACCTGTGAATGGAAGAAAGGAGCGGGGGAAGGGAGGGAAGAAAGGAGCGGGGGAAGGGAGGGAAGAAAGATTTTGAATTAGCTGGGATTAAAATTCTAATAGAGTTTTAGCGAATGTTAAAAAAAAAATGGCTGTAGCATTAGAAGGAAAAAAATGTAGACAGAAAAGGATGGTCAGTTTAGAATTTGGAAAAGGGAACTTCAAAGAATGAAAACTTATCAGTGTGTTTCCAGCACTGTCTTGGGAAGACATGTACACACACAGATTCATATATACAATCAATACCTGCATCCATATCTACATATTCATAAGTGATATATGTAAGAAATTATGTGTACTTTATATATATTTATATATCTATTATTTTCCTAAGAATTCTCAATAGATACAAGTAATATCTAAATATACCACAAAGGTAAAAGGAAAACGAAACAAATGAAAAAAAAATCTCCTCCAGATACTGCCAATGGAAACATTACCAACTGAAAACAGAGAGGACTGCCGGCTCTAGGCACAGAGATAGTGCTTCTGTTGCTACAATTTACCATTTGTGCAATTAGTCTTACACAGTGGGCCAGGATACTCCTGTCATTAGCATCTGGCAAATATCCTTTAGTTAAGAAGTGGCAATTGCAATGTCTCTGAGAAAAGGCTCTGGACTCATCAAGAGCTGTATTCCTACTAAATTCCATCAAGTCTCAGGCTAATTTTTAAAATTAATAACTATTTAATACCCAGAATAAACATATGTTGATGTTCAAGCATTTGGGCTTTATTCAGAATTTACAGAAAAGTATGTGTTTCCACATATATATTCTGCTGCATTTATCTTAGCGGGAAGAAAAAGTGTACTCAGGGTTCTATTTGTTTCTTAGAAAAAATAAAGTATTGATTGGGGTTATTTCAAAAGCATTCATAGGACTGTAAAATGTCTTTAGAGTTCTGAGGGCAAAGGACTCAGGGCATATACTTTAAAGTGACTTTATTAATATCATGGAGTTAGGACTGTGTTCGTAATCATAATTATTATATAGTATATACTTATATATATTTATGTCATAATACATACATTTATATATAAATTCTTTATATATAACTTTTAAAATGTTATTTATTTTAATTAGTTTCAAGTATACAGTACATTGGTTAGATATTTATATAGTTCATAAAACAGTTCCTCCAATTGCTCTCTCCCTCTCCTGACCCTCCACCTAGCCAACATATTAATGCTAACTGCATTCCCTATGCCAAGCTCCCCATCTCAGTGACCATCCAACAGCTACTAATTTGTACTTCTTTAACCCGTCACCCCATTCTCCCATCCCCCCAACCCCCCACCCTTCTGTTCGTCACCAAATTGTCCACTATATTTGTGAGTCTGTTTTTGATTAGTTTGTCCTTTTTATTCCTTAGATTCTGCATATAAATGAAATCATATAGTGTTTATCTTTCTCTGTCTGACTTAAATACTTTTTAGTTCCATCAAAGCAATGTCTTTTTCCATCCCTTTCCTTTTAGTCTGTGTGTGTCTTTTAATCAGAAGTGAGTCTGTTATAGGCAACGTGTAAGGGTCTTGTTTTCCTTTCCATTCATCCACTCTGTCATTTAGTTGAAGCACTTAATCCTTTTCCATTTGAGGTATTTATTGATAGGAATGTAGTTGTAACCATTCTTTATTCTTGTTTTTGATACATGTTTTTCTTCTTAAAGAAGACCCTCCAAC
This sequence comes from Pteropus vampyrus, assembly GCF_000151845.1. Taxonomy (NCBI): domain Eukaryota; kingdom Metazoa; phylum Chordata; class Mammalia; order Chiroptera; family Pteropodidae; genus Pteropus; species Pteropus vampyrus. The sequence goes on from NW_011888878.1 coordinate 6,211,255, forward strand.
ATTTCCTGTAATTCTGGCTTGGTATTGATAAATTCCTTTAGTTTATTTTTTTTTCTGGGAAGCTCTTTATCTGTCCTTCAACTCTAAATGATAGCTTTGCTGGATAAAGTATCCTTGGTTGTAGATCCTGGGTCTTTCTCACGTCAAATATGTTGTGCCAAGCCCTTCTGTCCTGCATAGCTTCTTTTGAGAAATCAGCTGCCAGTCTTATGAGTATTCCCTTGTAGGTAACTCTCTGCTTTTCTCTTGCTGCTTTTAATATTCTTTCTTTGTATTTAACCTTTGGCATTTTAATTATGATGTGTCCTGGTGTGGGCCTCTTTGGATCCCTGTTTTTTGGAATTCTCTGAGGTTCCTGGGGTTTTATGTCCATTTTCTTCACCAGGATAGGGAAGTTTTCCATCATTATCTCTTCAAACAGCTATTCAACATCTTGATTTTCTTCAGTTACGCCGATCAGATGGATATTTGGACCCTTAATAGTGTCCCATATGTTCCTTAAATTATTTTTATAGTCTTGGCATCTTGTCTCTTGCCATTCTGCTTGCGTGTCTTTGGCTTTCCCGTCCTATAGATAGGGCATTTGATCTTTTTCTTTATTCACTTTGTTTATTCCATTGTTTATTCCCTTTAATATATTTCTCATCTCAGATAATGTGTTTTTCATTTCAGACTGGTTCCCTTTTATAATTTCCATTTCCATTTTTATGTTTTTTGTCTCTTTGTTGAAGTTCTCACTGAATTTATCTATAGTTCCCAAAAGTTCATTGAGCATCTTTATAACCAGTGTTTTGAACTCCGCATCTGTTAGGTTACTTGACTCTATTATATCTGGATCTCTGTTCTTTTCTCTCATGTGGTTTTGGCTTTGTCTTCACACTTTGGCTGCCTTTCTGTGTCTGTTTCTATGTACTAAGCAAAGCTTCTAAGTCTCCCGGTCATATTAGTGTGGATTTGTGAAGTAGGTGTCCAGTGGCACAGTTCTGAGAGGGATTCAGCTTCTGGCCAAATTTAGCCCAAGTCTCTACCCCTACAGGGCCACCTATTAAGATTCAGTAAGCAATCCACAGATGCCGTGCTTATAGTGGCCTCAAAAGGCCACACTAGAAACTAAGACCAGCTGCCTCCAGTGTGAGTCTAGGTGCTGCTCAACAAGGCACACCTAACTCGCTGAGGATATACCTGGATGTGGCTTGGGTGGGGCCACAAGCTGGGAGAGGTGAGGTTTTAGGGGATCCTCTGGGCTGAGCGACCTCTGTAATCCAGCTTGATGATGTCAAGGCTATGATGACGCTGTGTCCTCGCACTGGTAGTGGGGAGGGCTCAACGGGGAACAATGGATACTGCCAGCACTTCTGTACAGAGCAAATCACGCCTTGGCCCTCACTCTGACAATGTCTCCCTGTAAGTCCCTGGTGCCTCCTGCACACAGCCAAACAGGCACTGGTGCTCAGAGCGAATAGGTCCGTCGTCGCCAATAATCCGCTCATGGACACGGCCCCTTTAAGAGGCATCTGTGGCTGCTGCAGCCTCCATCTCACTCAGCCTCTCGAGAACAGGCAGCCCTGTGTCCTCGCTCCGTCCTACCTTCTGCCGTTGCAAGGTGATTTCTTCTATTTCTCTCTATTTGTATGGCTTGTTCATATAGATCCCAGGAGATTTTTCCTTGCTGCTGCTCCTTTTTTCCGTCAACTTTGATTTGGTCATCAGAGGGATGAACAGAGCCTCTACCATCTACACCATTTTTTCCCCTCCTTATATAATTTTGTATGTATATAAATTCTTAGAGAAATTCTTAATTTTTAATTCTTAAATCTTAAATTCTTTGGAGAAATGTTTAAAAGAAAGCAAACTTTATATACCTTTGTGAATTTAGCAGTTAGTTTCCTTTTAAGATCAGAATTCTAAAGAATCTCTTAATGACTCAGTCTCATAGTTTTAATACCTTTGCTTGCATATAATATTTATTTGAATAATGCCTTTTAAGTAGTTATCTTACTTTTTCAAAAGCAATAACCCTTAAGCCATTTTGTAACTCATAACAAACCAGGCTCAAATTAAAAATATAAACTTATATTTCAGATGTTTAATGAGCAATGAATGTTAAACTTTTCCTTAAAGAACAAATAAAGGGATATTTAAATTGAGGTAGATTTATTGGCTCTGTCTATGATTGGAATTGATTTCTCCAAACAGCAGTTTAGAGGAGCAATGAGTAAACAGGAAGTTACTTGTGAATGGAATTAAAATAAAAAAATATCCGCTATCATTCCTCTCAGGAAGACATTCTCAGTCTATTTCAGTAATGTTAACACTATAAAATCATTATCATCAATTTTCTTTATTGGTAACTTTTCCGAAAGCAAAGAAGGACTTGAAATTAAAGCAAACTCCCAAATCCCCAGATATAATTTTATTGTAGAAAAGACACATTGGGAAGGCAGGCGAACGAAAGTGACATCAATGTTGTCTTTGGGAGGCAAAGTTAATAGTGGGGTTTTTTTCTGTCTCTTCCTTTTTCCAGATTTTATATAATGAGCGTGTATTTCCTTTATAGTCAGGGAAAATTTTACTTAAAAAACAAAAAGAAGAAGACATGGTGACCAAAAATGGAAACC
>NW_011888878.1:6213922-6315260 GCF_000151845.1 Pteropus vampyrus
GTGTCTTTGGCTTTCCCGTCCTATAGATAGGGCATTTGATCTTTTTCTTTATTCACTTTGTTTATTCCATTGTTTATTCCCTTTAATATATTTCTCATCTCAGATAATGTGTTTTTCATTTCAGACTGGTTCCCTTTTATAATTTCCATTTCCATTTTTATGTTTTTTGTCTCTTTGTTGAAGTTCTCACTGAATTTATCTATAGTTCCCAAAAGTTCATTGAGCATCTTTATAACCAGTGTTTTGAACTCCGCATCTGTTAGGTTACTTGACTCTATTATATCTGGATCTCTGTTCTTTTCTCTCATGTGGTTTTGGCTTTGTCTTCACACTTTGGCTGCCTTTCTGTGTCTGTTTCTATGTACTAAGCAAAGCTTCTAAGTCTCCCGGTCATATTAGTGTGGATTTGTGAAGTAGGTGTCCAGTGGCACAGTTCTGAGAGGGATTCAGCTTCTGGCCAAATTTAGCCCAAGTCTCTACCCCTACAGGGCCACCTATTAAGATTCAGTAAGCAATCCACAGATGCCGTGCTTATAGTGGCCTCAAAAGGCCACACTAGAAACTAAGACCAGCTGCCTCCAGTGTGAGTCTAGGTGCTGCTCAACAAGGCACACCTAACTCGCTGAGGATATACCTGGATGTGGCTTGGGTGGGGCCACAAGCTGGGAGAGGTGAGGTTTTAGGGGATCCTCTGGGCTGAGCGACCTCTGTAATCCAGCTTGATGATGTCAAGGCTATGATGACGCTGTGTCCTCGCACTGGTAGTGGGGAGGGCTCAACGGGGAACAATGGATACTGCCAGCACTTCTGTACAGAGCAAATCACGCCTTGGCCCTCACTCTGACAATGTCTCCCTGTAAGTCCCTGGTGCCTCCTGCACACAGCCAAACAGGCACTGGTGCTCAGAGCGAATAGGTCCGTCATCGCCAATAATCCGCTCATGGACACGGCCCCTTTAAGAGGCATCTGTGGCTGCTGCAGCCTCCATCTCACTCAGCCTCTCGAGAACAGGCAGCCCTGTGTCCTCGCTCCGTCCTACCTTCTGCCGTTGCAAGGTGATTTCTTCTATTTCTCTCTATTTGTATGGCTTGTTCATATAGATCCCAGGAGATTTTTCCTTGCTGCTGCTCCTTTTTTCCGTCAACTTTGATTTGGTCATCAGAGGGATGAACAGAGCCTCTACCATCTACACCATTTTTTCCCCTCCTTATATAATTTTGTATGTATATAAATTCTTAGAGAAATTCTTAATTTTTAATTCTTAAATCTTAAATTCTTTGGAGAAATGTTTAAAAGAAAGCAAACTTTATATACCTTTGTGAATTTAGCAGTTAGTTTCCTTTTAAGATCAGAATTCTAAAGAATCTCTTAATGACTCAGTCTCATAGTTTTAATACCTTTGCTTGCATATAATATTTATTTGAATAATGCCTTTTAAGTAGTTATCTTACTTTTTCAAAAGCAATAACCCTTAAGCCATTTTGTAACTCATAACAAACCAGGCTCAAATTAAAAATATAAACTTATATTTCAGATGTTTAATGAGCAATGAATGTTAAACTTTTCCTTAAAGAACAAATAAAGGGATATTTAAATTGAGGTAGATTTATTGGCTCTGTCTATGATTGGAATTGATTTCTCCAAACAGCAGTTTAGAGGAGCAATGAGTAAACAGGAAGTTACTTGTGAATGGAATTAAAATAAAAAAATATCCGCTATCATTCCTCTCAGGAAGACATTCTCAGTCTATTTCAGTAATGTTAACACTATAAAATCATTATCATCAATTTTCTTTATTGGTAACTTTTCCGAAAGCAAAGAAGGACTTGAAATTAAAGCAAACTCCCAAATCCCCAGATATAATTTTATTGTAGAAAAGACACATTGGGAAGGCAGGCGAACGAAAGTGACATCAATGTTGTCTTTGGGAGGCAAAGTTAATAGTGGGGTTTTTTCTGTCTCTTCCTTTTTCCAGATTTTATATAATGAGCGTGTATTTCCTTTATAGTCAGGGAAAATTTTACTTAAAAAACAAAAAGAAGAAGACATGGTGACCAAAAATGGAAACCCACAGCTTAAGAGAGAGCTTTAGTTTTCATTCCTTGGCGGTGGTTAGGGTTCAGGTGCTGATGCCAAACTGTTGCCCCAAGCTTTGAGAATCAGTGAGGAAGGACTTCAGGTCATCTGAGCCAAAGGGATCTAGGCTACTATCCTCTGATACTCCACTACCAGCTTGGCATGACTCATGATTATGACTAATATTGAGTCCTGGCGAGATAGCCAGAGGAGTTACCACAAAAACCATCTAGTTGACTAACCGGGTCAATCTCTTGAATAAGATTATTTAAGTATGAAGAATATATCTAACAAATAAAATGATATAGTTGATACTAACTATTCTTACAGACAGTAGTTCATCCCGAAAATTCAGCTAATAATTCCAAGGTGTTTTGATTTGACTTGGTGTTTTTGTTAATTATACTCCTCAGTTTATGGTTCTCATTACTATCAATGGCCCACACACTGAGAATTTTTAAAGATCAAGTTAGTTTTTGATTAATACTCGTTTTTATATCTTTTCTCACACAAAAGTCTCCATATTATGTGATAGAATCCTGGGCTCTCAACAGTCTTTTTCAAATTCTTGGAGGTCTCTTTCCATGTGGAAGTGATCACCTCAATAATTCAAGTACCCATCTGACACCATACATAGTTATTACAATATTATCGACTATATTTCCTATGTTGTACTTTATATCACCATGACTGTTTTTATAACTGGTGATTTGTACATCTTAATCCTCTTTTTTTGCCCATTGCCCAATCCCCATCCCACCTGCAACCATCAAAATGTTCTCTGTATCTATGAGTTTGTTTCTGCTTTGTTTGTTGTTTTGTTTTTTAGATTCCACATGTAATTAAAATCATATGGTATTTGTCATTTTCTGTCTGACTTATTTCACTTAGCATAATACATCCATCTTGTCACAAGAAGCAAGATTTCATTTTTTTCTTTTTTATGGCTGAGTAATATTACATTGTGTATACACACCACATCTTGTTTATCCATTCATCTATGTCATCTGTTGACACTTAGGTTGCTTCCATATCTTGGCTATTGTAAATGATGCTGCAATGAACATAGGGGTTCATATGTCTTTTCAAATTATTGTTTTGGGTTTCTTTTGATAAATATATAGAAGTGCAATTGCTGGGTCATAGGCAGTTCTATTTTTAATTTTTATGGAAACTTCATACTGTTTTCCATAGTGGCTGCACCAATTTACAATCCCACCAGCAGTGCATGAGGGTTCCATTTTCTCCACACCCTCACCAACACTCATTTATTAACTTCTTGATAATAGCCATTCTGACAGGTGTGAAGTGATATCTCATTGTGGTTTAATTTGCATTTCTCTGATGATTAGTGACATCGAGTATTTTTTCATATGTCTATTGGCCATCAGTATGTCTTCTTTGGAGAAATGTCTATTCATATTCTCTACCATTTTTTAAATAGGATTTTTTTGTTGTTGTTGTGAAGTTGCACAAGATCTTTATACATTTTGAATATTAACCTCTTAGTGAGTATATCATTGGGGACTATCTTCTCCCATTCAGTAGGATGACTTTGTTGATGATTTCCGTTGCTGTGAAAAGAAAACTCTTTAGTTTGATGTAGTCCTATTTATTTATTTTTCCTTTTATTTCCCTTATCTGAAGAGACATATCCCCAAAAATATGACTAAGAGCCATGTCAAAGAGTTTACCGTCTGTTTCTTTCTAGGAGTTTTAAGGTTTCGGGTCATACATTTAAATCTTTAACCCATTTTGAGTTTTTTCTTTTATATGTTAATAAAAAGTGTTTCAGTTTCATTCTTTGCATCTGTCTGTCCAGTTTTTCCAACACCATTAACTGAACAAACTGTCTTTACCCCATTGTATATTCTTGCCTCCTTTGTCATAAATTAATTTACCATAGAGGCATGGTTTTATTTTGGGGCTCTCTGTTATATTCCATTGATCTACAGTCTGTTTTTATGCCAGGAGCACGCTGTTTTGACTACTAGAGTCTTGTATTATAGTTTGACATCAGGTAGCCTGATACCTCCAACTTTGTTCTTCTTTCTCAAAGTTTCTTGGCTATTCAGGGTCTTTTTTGGTTCAATATCAATTTTAGGACTATTTGTTCTAGTTCTGTGAAAAATGCCAAGATATTTTGATAGGGATTGCACTAAATCTGTAGATTGCTGTGGGTAATATAGACAGTTAAACAATGTTAATTATTCCTATCAATGAGCCCAGTATATGCTTCTATTTTTTTGTATCTTCTTTAATTTCTTTCTTCAAAGTCTTATATTTTCCAAGTATAATTCTTTTATCTCATTGGTTAAATTTATTCCTAGGCATTTAATTTTTTTGATGTAATTGTAAATGGGATTATTTTAAAATTATTCTTTGTGACAATTTGTTTTTGGTGATTAAAAATGCAACTGACTTCTGAATATTAATTTTGTATCTTGCTACTTTACTGAATTCATTTATCAGTTCTAACAGTTTTTTGATAGAGTCTTTAGGGTTCTCTCTATATAATATCAAGTCATCTGCAAATAATGACAATTTTATTTCTTCCTTTTCTGTTCAAATGCCTGTTATTTTTTTTTTCTTGTCTGATTGCTGTGGCTAGGACTTCCAATACCACATTGAATAGAAGTGGTGAAAGTGCACATCCTTGTCTTCTTCCTGATCTTAAGGAAAAAATGCTTTTAGCTTTTCACCAGTGAGTATAATATGTGGGTTTGTATATATGGCCTTCATATTGTTAAGGTATGTTCCCTCTATTTCTACTTTGCTGGGAGTTTTTATCATAGATGCTGGATTTCGTCAAATGCTTTTTCTGCATCTATCGATATGATTGTATGATTTTTATCTTTCATTTTGTTGATGTGGTATATCACATTAAATGATTTCTGGACATTGAACCAATCTTGCATCCTAGGAATGAAACCCATTTGATCATGGTGTATGATATTTTTAATGTATTGCTGAAATTGGTTGGCTAATATTTTGTTGAGGATTTTTGCATCTATGTTCATCAGGGATATTGGCCTATAATTTTTTTTGTACTATCTTTCTCTGGTTTTGGAATCAGGGTATTGCTGGCCTTGTAAAATGAGCTTGAGAGCCTTTCCTCCTGTCAATTTTTTGGAATAGTTTGAGAACAATAGGTTGATTCTTCTGTTAATGTTTGGTAAAATTCACCTATGAAGCCATCTGGTCCTGGACTTTTGTTTGTTGGAAGTGATTACTGATTCAATTTTGTTAGCAGTTATCAGTCTGTTCAGATTTTCCGTTTCTTCTTGATTCAATCTTGGAAGATTGTATGTTTTTAGGAATTTATCTATTTCTGCCAGGTTGTCCAATTTGCTGGCAATCTTTTTTCTAGCATTTCTTTATAATCCTTTGTATTTCATGATATCAGTTGTTAATTCACTTTTATTTCCGATTATATTAATTTATGTCCTCTCTTTTTTTCTTGATGAGTCTGGTTAATAGTTTATTGATTTTGTTTATCTTTTCAAAGAAAAAGCTTAGTTTCATTGATCTTTTGCATTGTAATTTTAGACTAAATTTTATTCATTTGAAATCTGATCATCATTTCTTTCCTTCTACTCACTTTGGGCTTTGTTTCTTCTTCTTTTGGTAGTTCTTTTAGGTACACGAATAGACTGCGTATTTGAGATTTTTCTTGTTTCTTGAGGTAGCCTTGTATTGCTATGAATTGCCCTTTTAGGGTTGCTTTCACTCTGACCCATAGATTTGCAGTCATTGTGTTTTCATTTCATTTGTCTCAAGGTATCATTTGATTTATTCCCTTATCTTGTTATTAACCTATTCATTGTTTAGTAGCATGCTATTTAGCCTTCATGTGTTTATATGTTTTTCAGTTTTCTTCTTGTAATTAATTTCTAGTTCCATACGATTGTGATCAGAGAAGATGCTTGATATGACTTCAATCTTCTTAATTTTTGAGGCTTGTTTTGTGGCCTAACATGTGGTCTATCCTTGAAAGTATTCCATGTGCACTTGAGAAGAATGTATATTGCTGCTTTGGGTGTAAAGCTCTGAAAATATCGATTAAATCCATCTGGTCTAGTGTGTCATTTAAGGCAGCTGTTTCCTTGTTGATTTCCTGTCTGGAAGATCTGTCCATTGGTGTCAATGGGGTGGTAAAGTCTCTTACTATAATTGTATTAATATCCATCTCTCCTTTTATGTCAGTCAATATTTGCTTTATATATTTAGGTACTCCTATGTTCGGCGCATATGTGTTTACTGTGGTGAGATCCTCTTGTTGGAGTGATTCTTTTATCATTCTGTAATGTTTTGTCTCTTATTATAGCCTTTGTTTTAAAGTCTATTTTTTTCTAGTATAAGTATTGCTATCCCACCTTTTGGTTTGTTTCCATTTTCATAAAATATCTTTTCCATCCCTTTACTTTCAATCTCTGTGTGTCTTTTGATCTGAATTGGGTCTCTTGTAGGCAGCATATGTAAAGGTCTTATTTTCTTATACATTCAGCCATCCTATGTATTTGGATTGGAGCATTTAATCCATTTACATTTAAAGTAATTATTGATAGTATATAGTTACTACTATCTTATTATTCATATTTTTTATTTTTTTCTTTCTTTTTAAAGAAGTCCCTTCAACAATTCTTGCTATACTGGTTTAGTGTTGATGAACTCTTTCAGCTTTTACTCTGGGAAGCTGTTTATCTGTCTTTCAATTGTAAATGATAGCCTTATTCGGTAGAGTAATCTTGGTTGTGGTCCTTGCTTTTCATCACTTTGAATATTTTGTGCCAATCCTTTCTGACCTGCAAAGTTTCTGTTGAGAAATCAGCTGACAGTCTTATGGGAGCTCCTTTGTAGGTAACTAACTGCTTTTCTCTTGCTGCTTTTAGGATTCTCTTTTTGTCTTTAACCTTTGGATTTTACTTGCTTGGGACTCTCTGGGCTTCCTGGGCCTAAACGTCTATTTCCTTTGCCAGGTAAGGGAATTTTCCTGTTATTATTTCTTCAGATAGGTTTTCAATTCCTTGCTTTTTCTCTTCTTCTCGTACTCCTATGATGCGATTATTGGAACATTTTATATTGTCCCAGAGACCCCGTAACTTATCCTCATTTTTTTTATTCTTTTTTCTTGTTGTTGTTCTGATTGGGTGTTCTCTGCTACCTTATCTTCCAAATCGCTGATTCGATCCTTTGCTTCATCTAATCTAGATTCCCTCTAATGTATTCTTCATCTCAGTTATTGTATTCTTTATTTCTGACTGGTTCTTTTTTTTTTTTATCTTTTCTAACTTCATTTATATCTTTCTCATATTTTTTAAATGTCTCACTTATTTCATCTACTCTTCCCTAAGTTCTTTGAGCATCCTTATAATCAAAGTTTTGAACTCTGCATCTGGTAGATTGTTTGTCTCCATTTCATTTAGTTCTTTTTCTGGAGTTCTGTCCTATTCTGTCATTTGGGACATGTTTCTTTGTCTCCTCATTTTGGCTGCCACCATGTGTTTGTTTTTTGTGTTAGGTAGATCTGCTATGTATCCTGGACTTGGAAGAGTGGCTTTATGTAGTAAGTGTTTTGTGGGGCTCAATGGCACAGTCTCTCTGGTCACCTGAGCTGGATGCTCTAGGCATGTCCCTTGTGTGGGTCATGTGTACCCTCCTGTTGTAGTTGAACCTTGAATGATGTTGGCATGTCAGTGGGAGGGATTTACCCTAATGCTGACTGGTTGTTGAGGACTGGCTGTGACTACAGCAGATAAGCTGTGTGCAGAGACTGACCCAATAGAATGAGATTCACTTTAGGAGGTTTCTGGTGCCTGCTGAGTGTATCATTCATGGAGATAATTGGGTGATGCTCTTGTGTGGTCTGAACCAAGTGTGTTGGTTCTGGGGCCTCCTGAGACTGGGTTTGGTGCAGGCCAAGTTTATTCACTACCTGTGCCTGACTTGGAGCCATCTGCTAGGAGCTACAAAGTGATCTGAAGATGTTGCCACTTGTGCTGGGCTTGGATGCACCTGGATGAGGCTGATCTGTGAACTGAGGCCAGCTGCCACTAGTGCTGGCCTTGGTACTGCTTAATAAAACAGTGGTCCCCAACCTTTTCGGCACCAGGGACAGATGTTCCTATGAGAGTCTGATGCCTGATGATCTGAGGTGGAGTTGAGGTGGTGATGCTAGTGTTGGGGAGCGGATGCAAATATAGATGAAGCTTTGCTCACTCACCTGACGCTTATGTCCTGCTGTGTGGCCTGGTTCCTAAAAGGCTACAGACTTGTACTAGTCAATGGCCCGGGGGTTTGGGAAACCCTGTAGTAATAGTTTCAGGGTACAGAAAGGCCAAATGCTGCTTTTCGAGGGGTTTTTGAACTTTTTAAAGATTTTTTTTTAAGTTCACAGCATGAGCCAAGACAGTCTGTTTGTGTGGAAAAGCCACTCCAGCCCTTGCCCTGAAGCAAAACAATTCAGTTCTGAAACCAACAGTTAACAGCATACATGGTTAGGTATTAAATCCTAGAATCCAGAGATATAGGTATAGGCTTTAACTAAATGCTTCAATTGCTCTGGTTGCCATGGAGCTTAAAGTCAAAAATTAAGAAAGTGTGTTACATTCTGAAGACCTGCTTGTAAAGCAAGTTTCCAGAAGTGTTTAAGAGTACAATTTGCTTGAGATAATAGAAAAATATAGCTAGTTAAGCACAAAATAATGTAGCTTAATCAATGGCAATAGTCTCAATATGTCTAGTTTCTGCTTTCTGCTTTGAAGATGATGGCACTGGTGCACTATTATGAGATATCTTGCAGAATCCTGGTTCCTCAATCCAGCACTCCTTGTTCTCACAATATAATTTTGTGTTGTAGATGTACTGTCTTTGTCAATGAGGAAGAAAGAACTCCAGGGTCACGGGAGAATTTATAAGTTTGTTTTACAGAAGGAATAAATGCATTTAAGAAAGCTGTGACCTGCTGCTCCTGCTCAAAAATCTGGTTGCACAAAATGTTATCTGTGACTGAAGAAACACAGACCTTCCCCATGAAACTCCTCCTCTCTTACTCCCTAGCCACATAAAAGGTCCCTACTTTTGCTTTTTGAGGAAGACATATTTGAGAGAACTTGCTCACCTATCCTCTTGCTTTGGTCAAATCAAGTAAACCTTTATCTCAAAGTACTGATGTCTCAGTATTTGGTTTACCAGCACACCAGGCACAGAAACCTGAATTTTGGAAAACAGTTCAGTAATTGTTTCTCTCTTTATGATCCTAATGCTTTTTGAGCTGCAGCCCCAGAGCTGGAGCTCAGAGGGAATGAGTCTGTCAGAGAGTGAATCTGTGTATGGGCCCTTTAAGAGAACACCTGGGAATGTAGCAGCTCTCCATGTAACTCAGCTGCAATCCCTGCTGGTTTTCACAGCCGGCAGTTATAGGGACCCCTCTTCCTGACACTGGAGCCCTGGGCTGAAGGGCCCAGCATCGGGCTGGGATGCCTCGCTTCTCAGGGGAACATCCACAGGAGAGATATTTGTCCTGTTTCTTAATTGCCACATCGTGGATGTGGGACCTGCCTGTTTCATGTCTATACCCTTGCTACCAGTCTCGATATGGCTTCTTTATACTCTTAGCTATTGGAATTCTGTTCAGCTAGTCTTCAGATGGTTCTCAAGTGAGGTTGTTTTATAATTTAGTTGTAATTTTGATGTAGTTGTGAGAGGGGGCGAGCACAGTATTTATGTACTCCGCTATCTTGACTGAAACTATATTGGAGTACTTTTCCTCAGTATCTCTAGTAGAAAAGTCCTTGGAACGCTCTATGAACAGTCCTTATTTACATGACCCTTTTGAGTGCTGGAGGATCGATGAATGGAATTAGTGATTCCGGATAAATAAATAATATATGTCCATCCATTACAATTGTATTCTCCATGCGCACTGAGCATTCGTGGGTCCCAAGAGATGGTCTCATGGATTGGTATGTAATATTGATTAGGAGCTTGGGCTTTCCAGGCAGCCTGGGTTCAAATTCCAGCATTTCATTTACTTATTGTCAGTTTTAGATTATGGCTAACCTCTACAAATCTCAGACTCTTCACCTGTAAAATGGTGATAATTGTTATTACCTCATTTTTTTTTTCCAAGACAATTGAAATATTGTAAAGCACCTATCACAGTTACTGGTGTGTAATAAGTGCTCAGTAAAAGCTATGGATGATGATATTGATGATTCATTATATGAGTACCTCCATTGGACAATTTAAAAAATTCTAATCCAGCAAAAAGCAGCTGACTCCTTTGTTCAGCATGGGCAGGTGAGTGCAGCTGGTTTCATTCAATATACATTACATTGCCTCAGCACCCTTATACGTAAAGATCCCCTTGAGCCTGTTTTCCTCAGCAAAGGGGTGTAAGGAGACAAAGTGAACTTTGTAAATCCCTGTCATGGACATTAATCACATTTGTGCCTGCCTATTCTGTTTTGAGTAGTCTTTTAATATTTGGAGAAATTTCTACAGTATATGGCTTTATCCTCCACAAAGAGTTGAATTCCTAGCCTCCCTCACAGTGGAGACACAGCCATGTGATTACATTACCAATCATATACACTTGCGTGAGACTTTGATTCAAGAGACTGACATGAGGAAAGAGGGTCTGTGATGAGCTTTCCTTCTGTGGGTGGCAGCATAGCTGCCTGGCCTTTGGGGTAGGAGTGTTGCCAGGTTGAGCTTCTCAGGGCAGAAATGCATCTGATGTGCTCATAGCAGATACAATTGCAGTATGTTGGAATACTTGCATTTAGTGCTTAGCCTTGGTGGCAGCAATGGCAACTGATTTCTCACTAGGTAATTTCTGAAGCAAAGCTTTGGCCATTATTCTGTGAAAATTAGCCTTGAAACAGTTTCTCCAATTCTCTTAATGGTAATGTAAACTACCTTCTATTTTTACATGTGTCTCTTTTATTGCTTGAACTAGCTAGCCAGAGTGGACTCAGTTCCTTGTAGCTAAGAAGCCTAACCAATACAATTCCCTTCCAATATTTTATGTCTGGGAGAAAGGGGAGAAAGTCTACTCCCTAACGTATGTTTACAACCATCAAAAAATACTGAACTGTTAATTCTAAATATTCTCATTCACAAGAGTATCTGCTGATGTATCTGTGCACAAGAATTCAAAGATTTCGGGGATATCTTCAATGTTGATAGTATCTAAAAAGCTGAATTCAGAAAAGGTAGTTATGTCACTAAGGTATTGATATTATAACTCTACACTGTTACATTTTCCTAGATAAAATAACATGAGGAAATTCCAGTTTGATAGTTCTACAAAATACAGATGGTATGGAAATGTCATGAACATTGTATTGTCACAAACTGGGCTTCATAAAAGAATTTTCATACTACAGTAATTGCTTTCCAGATACTTTTCATTCCTTTTATACATTTGTAGCACTTATAAATCTAGAGACCCACATGGTGCATTTGGAGCACTATCATGTTCAAGGAAGCACAGACCACATCTGAGTTCCAGATATGGTCCATGCCTCTAAAAGAACAATGGGAGGGATACAAGGATAAAGTCCAGCCCCCTATTATCTCCTCTCCCACCTTCCCCACCTCAATCTGATGTACTGCCTTGGATTATTGCTCAGCCACCTTTCAAGATAATTGGATATTGTCCATATCTGAGATTAACTGTATTAAAAAAGGACAGTTACAATTTATTTAAAACAGGCTCCAAATTTTCATGGCAGATATTGTTTAGGATTTTTATCTTCAAAAATGAAACTGAATATTAAAAATTAAATTTATTTTGTATTTAACAAAATAGTACTTTGCAGCTAAGTGCCAATTCTCATAATGAACAAGAATAAACCACATATGGATTTTTCAGCAAAATTTTCTTTACAAAAAATGCATTCTAGCACAATATAAACATTTTTCCTTTTAACTTTCACAGCATTATAATGTAGATTACTTTTTAAAAAGTATTATAGAGCCTCTTCATTTTTTCTCACAGGTTTCTATTTAATATTTTGGCATTAAAAATCATCCTTTTTTGAAGGGACTTTTGGCCAGCAACCTTATTTAGTTTCTTTCCTTCAGTTCATTGTAGTAACTCATCCAGGTCTTCATTTGTCAAAAGAGTCTATCATTCCCCATTTCTTTCAACATCGCTTGTATCCATTTTATGAAATTCTGGATCTTTTATAAGATTAGCAGTGCACTATGGATTGTATTTATATTGTATTTTCAGATGTTTACAAGGTTGATGATTGACTAGAGACTAACCAGCAAAGATGTTGAAATATTGGGCCAAGCTAGATGCCATACTATGCAGCAAGGAATGTTTGAGTGAACTATAATTTTATAAGTGGTCAGTTCATTGGAGAATATTTTCATATTCCCATGGCTTTGATTCTCTGTGCAACTTGGTTAATTGGAGAGAGTGGGTAATATATACTTTGGATAATAAGGATCATCTCATCTAAGGAAACTGCTTTTCTTTTGAGAATCCACCCACAGGGATTCTGTCTTCTCTCTCTCCCCTTTCCTACTGCCTGAAGTTCTGTGGCTTCCAGCTCATTATATCAATTCTGCTTTGGTAAAGTCCAGAAATTAGTCTCACAGAAGAGGACATTGCACACACCCTCAGAGTCCACTTGGGTCTGTCTCAATTTTAACACATTAAGCGTCTTGGGACATTTAAGGTTTATAATTTTGGTCAGAACTGTAGTTCCAAGTCAAATATGTGTTTCTAAGACCAAATAATATGGGTTTTAGTAAACTTTTAATATAGCATGGTAACATCAATGTCTTTCTATGTGTCTCAACAACAGAACCATCATTATTAGAAACCTTACTCTTTAGTGAGGCTATGAACACAATCATCAGTCTATATATTAAGGAAATAAAATACTGTTGCATATTTATGTTCAAATAGTTTTCTATCCATTTAGGCATGTTTAATACCTTGTTTTTTAATTTTTAATTTTGAAAACTTGGTCCTAAGAATGAAATATTTTCCGGCTATGATGACTTCAAATCATTACCAGAAGTGAATTGGGCAATATTTTCACTTTATAATTCAAAGTATGACTTTTTGATACATATCATCTAAAACACTTATGCTTTTGGATAGCATATTTTTGAAATATGTGCAAAATAAACAATCATTTATGTTGTTTGTTGTTTTAAAGCAATTTTTATTGGGTTGAGGGTGTATGTTTCAGGATATAAAATAGTTTGCCAAATTCTGTAATCCTTTTTATATTTTGTAATGTCATCAAGGGTGTGGTGCCTTTAGAAAATTTTTAAACAGTTGTAATTCTTGCTGTTTTTTTCCTTCTCTTTTTCAAAAATAGTAAAATAACGTAAACTCCACAGGGAAATTCTGGTTCCTACTATTGGCTCATCGATTCCCCCGCTATTAAAAGTCAGGTTATTCCCTGTAGCTAGTTTTTACTTATTTCCTTGCCAGAAGTGTTTATATTCTTAACATTGTAAGCTCATTATTAGAAGTGGAGTCTTGAAAAGTACTAATTTAATGCTTAATTTTTTTGCTTAGAAAGTGGAAGAACCCAAATGAGGCATCTAAATTCAGCTGTATCTCTCCTGCAGTTTTGTGGTTGTTGAAAATCTCGATGAATCCAGTCTGTTCTCATCTTTCTTTTATTAATCTTAGTTATTGGGAATCACTTAATATAATAAAGATTTCAAATTATTTTTCTGTAACTAAATTAAGGAAAGCCTTGATTCCACAAAGCTAGAATTGTTCTTCTTAGAAAAACAAATTCTCTGTAAATCTTAATTCAATACTACAGAAATTGTTGGAAAAGATCTTTCAAGAACACACCAGCAAAGAAACATCATTTTCAGAACATAACATGAGATGGTGAGATGTAATGATTCCAGTTCTGTCTTCATTATTTGACATGGTTAGTGACAATTCACTCACAAATCGCTTGGCTGAAAATGCATTTCTAAATCCCCACACAGAAACTACCTCCTTATTCTCATACATCAGTAAAACATAAAAGAAACTTGATAGATAGATAGATAGATAGATAGATAGATAGATAGATAGATAGATAGATAGATACTAAAGAGATTAAGAGCAGGAGTTAAAATGATAGAATCCGTCTTCTGTGTTCCCGTTTCTTGCTTTAGATGAGGGTGTTGGAAGGAAACAGAAATAAAGAAGAAAGTCTAGGTTTTCAAGCAGCCAGCAAAAGCTAATACTTTTTATTTAAAAGCAACTAGGGAAAAACATTCCCCAAAGCAAACCATGACCCCCATCCCCACCCCGTGAATCGTCTGTGGATCATGGAGTCAAGTCCTGCTTGGGTACCTCTCAATTGGGGGTTCCCCTTTCATCCTTCTCCCCGCAAGCTCTGCAGGCGGGAAATAGGGGCTGTAAGTCCCGGAGTGCCAGGGCGGAGACAGACGCCCGCCCGAGGAGAGGAGGCGGCTCTGGCCTCCGAGCCAACCCCTCCCGCCGCAGGAGAACAAACGGGATATTCAGCAGTAGCCCCTGGCTGCCAGAGATACTCCTCAGGGGAAATTAAGCGTCAAGTCAGGCTGCACCGTAACCGCCTTTAAAAGCACCCGCGCCCCGCCTGCCGCGCACACCCGGCTACCTGGGCTGCCTCGCGCGTGTGTGCGTGTATGCGTGTGTGCGTGTGTGTGCGCGCGCGCGCGAGAGCGAGCGAGCGCGCCGGGGTGTGCGGGTGCGAGCCAGTGTGTGCCGGGGCGTGAGCCTGGGTGAGTGCGAACCGGCGTGCGCGCCGGGGTAGGGGCGAGCCCCGAGCGTCTACACCAGCCATGAGGGGCGCGGGCGCCTGGCTTGCTCTCTGCCTGCTGCTGGCCGCCGCCGCCCAGCTCTCGCGGCAGCAGTCCCCGGAGAGGTAACGCGACCCCCGCCGGGCTCCCTTCCTCCTTCCTTTCCCTCCTCAATCCCTGCAGCCTCGCCCGCGGCTTTAAGCGGTCCGCTTCCGGCCGCCAGAGGACCCAGCGCGCGACCCGGCGCTCACTCGGGCGCAGGCGCAGGCTACTCCTCGGCCCCCAGGACCTCGGCGGTCCGCTGTGCTCGCTGCTGTGCCCAGCTCCACCTCCGCGTTGGCCGCGCTGCTGCTAGCCCGGCTACCACGTGGCGGGTACTTGATCTGACCTGCGTCTTCCCTCCTAGCACGTTGTGCGGGCGAAAGGAAGCGTTAGGACCCAAATATGTGGACTTTGGTTTACTTCTGTTGTTTTCTCCCGGAAAGAGACTTAAGCCTAGGGAAAAACTCGAGTCGCGCGGCGCTCAGAGAACTGCTCCCGGGAAGTTAACTCTTCGCCAACCTGGGAGCTGCCAGACGACCCCAGCACCTGGGCTGCGAGACCGGCCCCTGGGCAACGTTGGCAGCTCCCCTTCCACTTCCATCACCATCAGCCTTTTCAGTAGGAGGCTCTGCCAATGGCCAGCGATTTTCAGAAAAGAGTCGAGGAGAATTAGGCTTCTCAGCAAATCTGGGAAATTAAAACTTTTTATTAACTAACTGCTTGTCTACCTTTAAACCATGCACTTCTTTCTCACAGCCCAGCTCTCCTGTTCTCTCTCATTCCCGCCGGTTGCATTTTCCATTTAACATTTTCCTATAAGAGTTTATCACTGCGCGGAGAATTTGCTTGCTGATGGATGGATGGATGGATGGATGGATGGATGGATGGATGGATGGATTGTAGAATAATCGATCGATCTTGTGTTATTATGATGGAGACAGGTGACAACTGACTGAATGTTTTATCAGGCTATAATTGAAATATTCTAAGAGCTAGCAAGCTTTCAAATTTCTCTTATGGTGCAGACATTTACTAATCGATATTAACTTCGTCCATATTAATAGACTACACCTTTCTGAAGTTGACATGTTTCAAATTCAGTTTCCCCTTTTATTTCCCAGACTTGTTTTCACATGTGGTGGCGTTTTTACTGGAGAGTCTGGATTTATTGGCAGCGAAGGTTTTCCTGGAGTGTACCCTCCAAATAGCAAATGTACTTGGAAAATCACAGTAAGCATTTTTTTAAAAGGGAATTCTCATCGAAGTGGGTATTGGAAACAGTGGCAGTCTGGGGCTTTTCCCCTTTGTTGTCAAGATTTGGGTTAGAGGCAAATGCCTGAAATAGTGAAATGTTGGATTTACCTCAACTATTTGGAAGATTTTTATTAATAGAACTAGTTGTGTCCTGCATTTGTGACTGGAAAGGGTACAAGATAATGCTTGAAGGAATAAATTCTTAAAGCAGATGTGTTTCTGAAAACCCAGACTGACTCAGTTGAGTTTCACGAATTAAAAATTAAGGCTATTTTCAGTCAAAGGCCTGTTGTAGTGATTTTTAGAAGTTATTTGTTGCCTGCACCTTACATAAATGTCTCCTAGTGGGGAATAGAAGATCAAAGGTAGTGCTTACCTCTTACTACTTTACACCCATTACAGAAAAACAGATTAAGAATGAGAATAATAATAACTGGGGTGAGAGTAGGAGGGCTAAACATCAAACAAGGGCTAATAAAATGCCCATGATGGTTAGTAATGGCATAGATTATTCGGAATCAAGATAAGAAGTCAGATTTAGAGACAGCCAACCTAAAAAAAAAAGTCTAGATTTAGAGTCAGCTCGATCAAGTCATCTTTCCACTCAGCTTAGCAGTGACTGTTTACTTTTTGTTAGGAAGTTGGCAATTGAACATTTTGGTTCACCGAGAGCTTTGTTCAGTCAGATTGTGCCACCCACAGATTATGATTTTTAAAAATAGCTACCTCTTGAGCACTCACTGGGTACCAGGCTCCATGCCAAGTAATTAACAAGTATGATCTCACTGAATTCTCAAAATCACTCTGACAAAGTAACTATTGTTATCCCCATTCTATAGATGGGGATGCTGAGTTCTGGAACAATTGTATAAAATGACTTGATCAAACATTTAGTAAGTCCAGCTTTATGTAAAGTGAAACCTATTTTGCAATGAAGCATTCTCACCAAGAAGGTCATTTGACAGGCAGATATGAGGAGTCCCTGTCCTTAACATAAACCTTGGCTCTTACATGCATCGATGCCCTTCTATAAAATATCAACTCTGATGAACTGGTACAGATTTATTTTATTGTAACACGTGGCGCCAGGAGAGAGTAAATCAGAAAAATTGCTTTGAAATATTGGTACTAGCATAAATGTGAAATAAAACTTTTAAACAAACATAAAAGTAACCTGGTTTTCATATTATAGTTGCATTCCAATTGTAATTAAATGGCTACAAGGTAAAAATGATCCAAGAACATTAATGACTGAGAGGCATCATGTACCTAATTGAGAAATTCACAGTCGGCCTGTTATTTGGGGTATTATGGGACATTGTTGGTGCAGCGTCAAACTTTGACTGGGGCAGGGGTGTCCAGTGAAGGTTTTCCTTGGTAAAGAAGTGGAGAGGCCTGGCTGCCTCATTCTTATGTGTGAGGGAAGTATAATGGATGTACCGTTTGGATGCAGTGTAAAGGCAAAGCATGTGAGCTCAGCAGTCAGATGTCCTTAGGTTCAAATTCTCATTCTGTCACTCATAAGCTGTGTGACTAAGATTTATTTTCTTTAAGCCTCAGGACTGTTGTGAAGATAAAATAAGATAAGACATGTAAAGTTATTTGTCTCAGTGCCTGGGATATAAGTGTTTAGTAATTGTTAGCCATCACTATTTAAGTTTTCATTATCATTATTGCTGGTATTTATTTGTCCTCCTGCTGCCGCATAGGCAAAATACTGCTACTTCCTCACCACATTGGCCAAGCTGGGGTTGGCATCAGCTCAGAACAACTCAAGACTTTTAGGGAACAGTCTACATTGTCATCTATATCAGGAAGACCTTATTTCTGTGCCTAGGTTCTTCTGTAATTTTACTGGAGCAATTTTGTGTGAGTTAGGGCTGTTGGCTCCAATAATAGAATGTCTCAAACAGAAATTCGGTTGTCTCTCACATAAGGGAATCTGGAGGTAGGCAATCCAGGCATGGTGCGTTTAGGCACCCAGTATCTTTCTATCTTCCTGCTCTGCCACCCTTAGCATGCCACCTCATTATCCAAGATTACTGCTCAAGTTCCAGCCATTCATGTTCCAGCTGGCTAAAAGGAAGGGAAGAATATATCCTCCTTTTAAAGACATTGCTCAGAGTTACATGCAGCCTGCTACTCATATTTCATTGGCTAGTTCTTAGTTAAATGGCCACCTCTAGCAGTAATGAAGATGAGAAATTCAGGTCTTCTATCACTGTGGAAAGAAGGGACAACAAGCAGACAACAAGCAGTCTTTGTAACATATTTATTCATGGTTTGCTCAGGCTGCCTGAACCAATGTTTGTGAAATTGAGAAACAGATGCCAGCCTTTTTTGAGAAACAATTTTTTTAGAAAGCATAGTTAATACAGAAGAAAGGACTACACAATTTTCTTTTCTAGTTAAAAACTTTATAGTTTTAACTCTTAGCCAGTTGAGTTTTTTTTTATTTCAGGGGCATATGAGTAGCTACCGAAAACTTCCAGAGGAGCCAAGCACTTTCTCTTGGTTTTAATTACAGCCTCAGCAGAATGTTCATAAAGGCCCTAGGTGCTCTTACAGTCTCAGTGTGACAACATCTGTAGTTCCTTGTATTCACAAGGAATAGTACTAATTTGTTTGTAAAAAAAAATCTTCATGGTCCTGTGGTTTGTCAGAGTAACATCAGGGAGCTCCCCAGCTCCTGTAAATCCTAGGGAAGAAAAGAGAACTGTGGTAGAGCTAAAGCTGGTAGCACTGAGATCTTTCATTCGTTTAACAAATGTGTGTTGAGTGTGGGGTATTGTAGGGGTTATATCAGCAAACAAGGTGGCCAAGCTCTTTGCCTTCATGCAGCTAGTTTGGGGAGACAGGTAGTTGATATTTAAACAAACAAGTAAACAAGAAAATCAAGTATTGGTAAAATAGAATAGATATTACTTTAGACCCATTAGGATGGCTACTATAAAAAAAAATAACAGTGTTAGCAAAGATGTGGAGAAATTAGAACCCTTGTGCATCGCTAGGGGAATATGAAACAGTACCGAGAACTATGGCAATGTCTCAAGACATTAAATGTGGAATTGCCATATTCTTTAGCAATTCTACTTCTGGATATATACACACAAGAAAGGAAAGCAGGAACCTGAACATATATTTATGTGTCCATGTTCATAGCAGCATTATTCACAATAGGTAAAAGGTGGAAGTAATACAAGTATCTGCCCGCAGATGAATGGATAAACAAAATGTGATATAGATATACAAAGAACATTATTCAGCCTTAAAGAATAAGGAAATTCTGACACTTGCTACAACATGGATGAAGACATTTGCTAAGTGAAATAAGCCAGTCATAAAACAATAAATATTGTAGGATTTCACTTATATGGAGCATCATAAAATGCTGGAGGGGAAGGGAAATGGAAGTTAGTATTTGATGGGTACAGAGTTTCAGTTGGGGAAGATAAAAAAGTTTTGGAGTTGTATGGTTGTGATGGTTGCACAGCAGTATGAATGTTCTAATGCCACTGAATTGTATGCCTAATAATGGTTAAAATGGTAACTTCTGTTATGTATATTTTACCAGAATAAAAAATATATTTAAAATAAAACAAAGTGGTAGAATATTACATAATTCCATTTACGGGAAATGTTCAGAAAAGGAAAATCTGTAGAGACAAAAAGTAGATTAGTGGTTGCCTAGATCAGGGGATCGGTATGGGGATTAACAGTAAATGGTCATGAGGGATTTTATTGCAAGGATGGACATGTTTTAAAACTAACCTATAGTAATGGTTGCACAACTTGGCATACTTACTAAAAATCATTGAATTACGCACTTGAAATGGGTGAGTTTTATAATATGTATGAAATATACCTCAAGAAAGTTGTAAACACACACACACACACACACACACACACACACACACACACCCCCACACACACCTACACACCCACCCACCCACCCACCCCATAGTGGATGTTGTGCTGGGTTGGCTATGGTGCTGGTTTAGTTGGATTGTCAGGTAAGGCCAACTCTGAGGAGGTGACATTTAAGATGAAGCTTGAGTGATGAGCTAGCTATGTGAAAGTCTGGGGAGGAGCATTTTCGGCAGAGGGACCAGCAAGTGTGAAGGTCCTGAGGTGTGAAGAAGCTTGATTTGTCTGAAGAACAGCCAGGATGTCAGTGTGGCTGGGACATAATGATCAAGGAGGACAATGGGAGGGGAATTTAAAAAGGTGAACAGAGCCCTGCAGGCCATGGTGAGAAGTTTAAATTTTATTTTGAGCAGGAATCCACTGGAAAATTTTAAGCAGATGTATGAGATTGTAATAGCCCCCCTTTATTCATGGGGGATATATCCTAAGACCCCTAGTGGATGCCTGAAACCAAGGATAGTATTGAACCATATACATATGTTATGTTTTTTCCTATATGTACATACCTATGATAAAATTTAATTTACACATTAGACACAGTAAGAGATTAATATTAACTAAAAGTGAAGTAGAACTGTAATACAAGTTATACAAATGTGGTATCTCTCAAAATATCTTACTGTACTGTATATACAGCATGGTTATGCTGGACAAAGGAATGATTCATGTCTTAGGTAGGAGAGGGCAAGGTTTCATCATGCTATTCAGAATGTCAAGCAATTTGAAACTTATTTTTGAATTTTTCCATGAAATATTTTCGGACCATGGTTGACCATGGGTAACAGAAGCCATGGAAAGCAAAACTATCCATGAGCAGGGGACTACTGTATTTAATTTTAAAAAATATTTCTGGCTGCTGAGATCTTGCCCATCTTGGTAGAGTGGACAAGGGCAGTAACAAAGGAGATGAAAAAGCATGGAGTCTTCTGACTAAAGCAGTTGACTCAACAGTTCTGAAGGCAGTTAGTGTCACCAGCCAAGAGGCCAGGTGCACCAGGCTCTGGACCCTCACTTGGCAGCTGCTCCAGATGTGGCTGTGCGCTGGTGTGGCCTCATCCGAGGAAGGCAATTAATGGTGTTCCCAAAGCCAGTGGATCCAGTCTGTTTCCCTGCTCCTGCACCAAGAAAAGAGTGCCCACTGGGCAACTGAATTTCACTCTTAATAAAACATCAGAGACCCCTTAAGATGGGGAGTGGTTTAGCGTAGCCCTTAAACTTGAGTTCCTGTAGTTAGAAATATCCTGCCTCTCACCACTCACTTGCCTCCCATACGATTTTTCCAGAGTGGAAATATGTCCCAGCAAGGTGGTTTTCACCACCAAATTGTTTTTATTAAACTCTGTTTTATCAGTAGAGGATTGGAGAAGGTCCGATTTTAGCATCTGCATGCTTTGAGAAAAATAAACACTACTTGTCACAACCACATTTTCTAGCTAACTGTGTTGGATTTTCTGGTATGGAAGTAAAGCATACAGATTGGAAATTTATATTTGTCCTTAAATTATAATACTTTAAAGTTTTCATAGTGATTTCTTGGACCACTCTGCTGTCTAATACACTCTCTACATTGAGTATATAAATTTAAATTAATTAAAGTTAAATTAAAAATTAAAAATTTGGTTCTTCAGTCACACTAGCTACATTTCAAGTGCTTGGTAGCTACATATGGATAGTGGCTACCATATCAGACAGTATATAATATGAATACTTCCATCATCACAAAAAACTTACTTTGGACAGAGCTGTTTCAGAGAATTTTTGAAGTTAATTTTTATTCATGTAAAGATATGTAGAGGATGAAGATGCTACATGATGCTTAGCTGTACTTCTGCTTTGCAAATGGGAAGGTGATTCTTCTTTTGCATGATTGTTGGAGCTGTGACTGGAATCAAGCCTCTTGGCCCAGCTTTATTTTTCTGGCCACCAACTCTTGGTGACCTCCGGTAGTCTTAGGCTTCACTAATTTACTTTTGCTGAGTATGTTCTCAAAAATGTATAGCTAGAGATTAAATTAGAGAATTTGATGGTTAAGAAATTGTTAAATATTTTGTAATCCATGATGGAGTTGAGGGTTTCTTAGTTTCCTGTTGATTTTCAGAACTGTAACCTAAGGGGCATCTGCATAAAATACATAGTCTACATATGTTGGGCTTAGGGAGGAGTTAACTATGATTTGACAGCTAAGGTATGAATAATCCTTTGGGAAATGGTAGCTGGTCTTCTTCTAAGCAGCTTGGAAAGAAAATAGGACTGGGTTGAGGCAAAAGTCACCCCAATTTATTTAAGGATGAGAACCATAACTCAACTTATACCTATCCCTGCAATATGAAATGTAACTCCAAGTATTGACACGCAACACCTGATCTCTTCTGTCACGGTGTTTCTCCTGCTGGGTACACATGTCCAAAGGGGCAACACTGTATGCACTGTGTGCAGGCAACAGTAAGAGATCTCTGAGATTCTTAAAAGAAGTTGGGGAGAGTGGACCATTGTCAACAAGAATACAGCCAGTGTGATGTAGCTCACTGCCACATACAAGACACGTTTATACTAAGAGCCCACCAGATACCATAGTAGGTGCTGGAGACACATAGATGAACATGAAGCCGATATGAGCATGGGGTGGGGAGGGGTGGCTGGGATGATGTGTCCCCAGGCTGAGTGGGAAGTGAGATAAAGCCTAACAGGCTCCATAGGCACCTCTGGCACTGAGATCACCATTTTATTACTGGTTTCATTGTAAATTTATAGCAGACTTGGCAAATGATCAATACTTCTTTTATTCCTTGGTCTTTTACCCATAACTTGTTCATTTTATGATGCCCCGTAGTAGAATTAAAGATTCATATTGATAATTTGACACAATTTTTTTAAAAGGAAAAATTGATATGCGTAGCAAAATAATAACTTGTGAAAGCAACTCTAATCAGAATTTGACTTGGGCTACATATGATATGGACCAGCTGAACCTTTGTTTATAACAGCTGTGCAAACTAGAAAGGCTAGAAGCCTAGAACCTCTGTGAACTCCCCTCCAATAGGTATGTAGGAACTGTTATTTAAAATTGGTTTCCAAAGTTAAGACTAAATATCTCATTTGAATGTGTTAGGCAGTTACTGTTATTACCCAATAGAAACAGCAATTGGTCTGCAGAGATTGATAAAAATGATTTTATTCTTAGATTTAAAGCTGGGCGTAACTTACAGAACAGTTTTTTAAATGAGGTAATCTATGTATGGAGTCCTATTGTTACAAATCATAGAAATTACAAGGTATTTATTATTTATATCTCTTCTTTATTTCCAAAAAATTTCTTAAGGTCCAGAAATTAGAGAACCAATTAACGAAGGTTTCAGTTATTATTTTCAGGATAAATCAGGCTTGGGAAAAATCAGCAAACATTTCAGCAGTTTAAAATTTAGTATTTATTGAGGTCCTTTAATTCTGAAGTAAATAATGTGAGAGGGTCAGAAAGTCACAGAACTTTGCCAGAAATGGGAGGATAATTATAACAATGAATGGAATTTGTTCCATTTAAGCTGAAAGTATGTGGCAAATTTTTTCTTATATAGCTAATTAGTGTCGAAGAAAAGCATAAATTATCATATGTAGATCTTTGGATTCCCTGAGTAATGCATGTACTATCATTTTGATAGCTATTTTTTTCTATTCAGCTGGAATTAAATATACTAGTTATTATATAGATTATGGATTATATAATAATGTGTGGTTTTCAGCATACCTTTAAATATATTGTATCATCCTCGTCCAATTCTGTGAGGTTGGTGGGATACGTGTTGGTATGCCCATTTCACAAGTGGGGTAACTGAGGCCTGAAGAACTTGTATCTTGCCTAATATTGCCATGCTTGCAAATGGTACGAAAAGACTAGTATAAAATTTCTGACTAGGCGATACAAATGCACTATTATGCACTTATTTAGCAAATAGATAAACATTCATTCAACACTTACTGAGCACCTACCGTATGCTAAGCATTGGGTTAGGCCCAAGAGATAAAAGGATAAGGCATAGTTTCTGCTTCAGAGAGTTTATGATCTGGTAAAGAGTTACACACTTATGTGTAAATAATTATGATGCTCACTGTAAGTAGTTTTAAGTATTGAGAATTTGAAATAAAGGCTTATTTACATTCATTTAAGTTTTTAAAGGTCTGATTATTTAAGATGAATTTATTGCCTCATGCACAAAATAAATGATGTCATGACCCATTTTACATCTCTGCTACTCCAAGACTTAAGAAATCGTTCCTATGTCCTTTGTGTTATACAGAGCTATTTTACAACATATGCCTTGATATTTCCAAATATGTCTAATAAACAATTATATAAAGATACTCCTGTACCATTGCCTGGGGAGTAATTTTGTTACTAATGTATGTTAAAGTCATCATACGGAATCCATGTTCTAAAAGTCTGATTAAATTTAAATGGCATTCACATTTAAAGAAATAGTAGATTGAAAATGTGATTAGGATTTATGTCTTCACAATAATGTACATATGGCTTTATGAGAAGAAACTCATCTGTGGTAGGGCATGGGGTTGTGTGAAAATTGAAACATATAGTGATGTTCTAGTGAGATAAGTGCTAGGATATATAATTTGAGCAAACAAATAGTGAATTCAGACAGGAACTCAATATTTAAGTCAATTATACCTAAGGGCATAGCAAGGGATTCTAAAATTACTAAAACTATTATTTGCAGGGTATAACCATAACAGGAAAGATAGGGGAATGGAATTTTGGCCTTATATGCGTATTTCCTGGCTTTAAACTACATACAGGATTCAAAATTATATAGAGACTCAAATCCCAATCTTAAGTATGTTTTTTGTTTTGTTTTTTTTCTAAGTATACCTATACATAGTTGGTCTAGGCTCGGTTATTTCAGCTGCCTGAATAGTAATTTAACCAATGCTTAAGTTAATATTTTTTACATCTGATTCCTTAGTAAAGATAAATATAATTAACAGAGAATGTTTGCTTACCAAAGCTTCAGGTTAGTATGAATAGGATAAGAGCACTATAGCTGTTGTTTGTTTGTTTTGTTTTTTAATAGAGTATGATTCAGAGACTTTGTGATTCTCATGACATTTAAACTGTCTCAGTTAGGTTTCAGTTAATAAGATACTAAAGGAATTAAAATATTTTCCTTGCTTCCTTAAATCTTGAGAAGGAGGGATAATATAAATCCTAAATAAATAAGCAAGTAGATGACATTTTCCTACTGGGTCCTCTGTTGCTTGTTCTTGTTTTGTTTTCCTTTGTTCTTTCACATGGAACTCAAATATGTTTTTATTGATTGAAAACCTGATGTTTTATAAATGTGCTTATTTGTACTGCTTGTATTTTTAGTGTGATGGTCAAACAGATGCCTTAGAAAGGGCTTAATGAGCACAGAAGAAAATGAGAAAACATGAAAATGAAGTCTTCATTGAGTATTTCTTTTTGCTGGAAAATCTGTTTAATAACATATTAATGACCAAAAAAGTCATTCTTTCCTAAAATATCACTATAATAATAGAGCACAAAGATAACACATCCAGTACCCCTCTGTTAAAAAGCAACATTAATTTAGAAGTCATTTAACAGAGGTATAACACCCAGAAAGGGTGTAATGTTACTAAGAACATATTATTAAATAGATTGATTTTTACCTTCATGTCCCTTCTCCACCTAAAGAGTTCAATTTATGATGTGAAATTATGGGCAAATTCGAGTTGTTCCATAAATGTTCAGATTCCTTAAAAATCTATCAGATATTGACAGTAACAAAAAAAGAGAGTGTTCTCATTTTGTTAGCTGCTTTAAGCTGGAGACCAGAGAAGCATTTAGAGAGCCCCTAATTCTAAGATTTCTTTGTTTACATTGTTCTGCTTAGAATTGGAAAGTATTCCTGTGGGTTCTTGCAGTCCCATGTTCCTTGCACACAAAGTTTTATGTATCTGTTCTTGTTCCTTGATCCTATGACATGTAATCACTACCTTCAGCGTACATATTTGTACCTCATAATTTAGCAGCTTTATCAACAGTGGCAATAGCGCTTTTGGATACTCTTAAATTTCTTAGGCTAGGAACTTGGAAAAATAGAACTATTTTCTTCAGATATATTTTTTGTTAGATAATGAAAGTCAATGTGGCAAGTCTCTGGAAAACCAATATAAACATCTAAAAATAAATGGAACACCCACAGAGAGTGGGGAGGTGGAATTAAAGCTGCACGAGCCCTGCTCTAAATATCACTTCTCTTTCATTACCTCACCCCCAGGACACTCCTGAGCACTACAAATAATGAAATAATGTTTCCCAAAATGTGGAGGGAGGGGAGACCATTTAGTCAGAGATGGGCTGTTCTAAAGAAGAAGGGCACAGGGATGCCAATGGTGATTCTATTGCTGCTTAATGCTTCTAGAAATGAATTGATAGGGATCTGATTGTTAGATACAGATTTTCTAAAATAGCTGGGCTACAATTGACCTTCTTTTAAGGAATCATAATTTATTAATTTGTTAAAACTATGTTTAAAGTACCTACAAGAGATTGGGTGCTGGTTGGGGCACAGAGACTGCTATGATTGGAAAACCATATCCCTGCCGGGGTTGGAGGATGAGAGGAGGCTCTCACTAGTCAGGGAGATGTCTTAGAAATGAATAACAATGGCACAGGGTGTCCTAGGAATGAATAACAATGGTGCAGGATTGTACATATGGAATTACTCAGTGACTAGAAAAATGGACATTGCAGAGTCATACTGTTGTCATTTGCTAGGAATGTGATGCAGTTTCCAAAACTTTCCATAGTTGGTATCATGGTCAGACCTGCCTTGTAAGGGTGATGTGTGGCTTGAAGGAGGCGGTAGATGAAAAGCCCTGGGCACAGTGCTTGATGCAAACAAGCACTCTGGTAGTGGTGATTATTTTTTTACCTCTCTTCCAGGGCTGTTTAAAGCCACTACATTTTGAGGTGGTTTGTTATGCAGCAATTACTTACTAGCTATATGATCTTGTGTTTGTTAGTTAACCTATCTTTGCCCCAGTTTCCTGAATTATAAAATGTGGATAATAATACTCCCTACTTCATAAGATCATTTTGGGGGCATTTAATAAATTATTGCATGTGCGATATTAAGAACAGTGCTCAGCATATGACAAATACTCAAAATAATATTCACTCATTAAATATTTATTGTATTTATTATGTGTCAGGCCCTGTTTTATATTCTAGGAATGTAACAGTGAAGGTTCTTGCACTGCTGGTGTTTCTATTCTATAAGTGAAGAGAAACAATAAACTGGATCACAAAGGGATAAGGTAGGGTTAACTACCATGAAGACGATAAAACAAAGTGATGTGTTAGAGATCAACATTGATGATGTGACATTTGAGCTGGAACTTGGATGATCCTTACTGATGATTCTTGGAGCAATTGTGAGGTCACCATTGCTCCGCATGGAGATGATTCAGTATGTGGTGTTAAGCAACCTCCTTGAGGCTTCTTGTCCATTATTTATAGAGTATACAATGTCTTCTGGATGTTTATGAATGGAAAGGCCTTGCTCATGGATTCAGTTTACTTCCTGTGGAGGGGATATGGATTTGGTTTGCATCTTTGCCTATTTATGTTTGGTTTGGATTTTGACTTCTGAGAGGTGCTTTGGGGATGTGGAAAGGAGAGGAACTGAAGGGTCTGTTTTTGTGAGTAGTGTTGCCTGGAGTCCTAGGTGGTGGAGTACGATGCGAAGGACTGGAGGAAGCTGTTTTCATCATCCCCACTCACAACTATCTGTTATCTTAGGAAGGAGAAGATTCAGGAGCATCAGGAAACAGCCCCCTTGAAACAGTAGAAGCTTCCTCTTCTTGGGCCCTGTGCAGAGAACTTGGAGGACACATTCGTTAGCAGGAACATTTCATTTATCCATTCAACTGTTTCCACCTTTTGGCTATTTTGAATAATGCTACTATGAACATTGGTGTCCAAGTGTCTGAGTCTTTGCTTTCAGTTCCTTTGGGTGTACACCTAAGAGTAGAATTGCTGGATCACATGGTAATTTTACCTTTAGCTTTTTGAGGAGACACCAAAATGTTTTCCAGGAGTAAGAAAGGAAAGACGTGGTGAATGCTGTCAGTATGGAGCCAGACTATTTTGTGGGCCTATGCAGACGTCCCTTGGAGATGCAAGTAGGGGGCGTTCTCGCATAGACATCAAGCTGATAGGAACTTGAGTTGTTGTTTAGTGATTACAACTAAGCATGAATTGTTTGGGATGACATAAAGCTGGGCAGCTACTCCAAGAGATGCACCATATACTTTTATTATTATTATTATAGTTGCGAGTTATAATTTTAATGAATTTGTTTTATTCTCCATACATCATATATATCTCTATATCTTAGCTATGCATATATTGTTTCATTACTCTTATAAATCTTAGCTATTACATCTGAAAATAATGAAACTACATTTCTTACAATAGAAATAAATAATAGAATTATTGTCAGAAAAGAATTACCTCGCAACCTCCCTATCTGCCTCTCTATCCTCCAGTGCAGAGTGAGTGTCCACTTTCTCTGTGTTCCCCAGATGCTGTCTATGTTTATTGCAGCACTGGTCACTGATCGTCTGTTTACTAATGTCTCTTCTACTCAATTGTAAAACTCTGAGGACAAGGACCCTGTTCTAGTTGTCTACTCACCATGTAGCTAACATAGTGTTTGACACATGTAATAGTAGTTGAGTGAAGGAAAGAATGTATAAATTAATGAATGGGTCATTTACTCCATCCACCTGCCTCTAGGCGGAACAGCACAGAAGCTATAGATCTCTGCAGGAGACTATCCATTTATCACCAAAGAGCTCTGGAGAAGGATACGTATTCTATAAATTTTTATAGTCTGTAGAATGCTATAATTAAGAGATGTTCTCTTCCTGTGTCCTCCCCTGCCGTGTCTCTAGTTGTGTTCTGTGTGTGTTTTTTGCCCCAGCCCCTGGGTTTGTGAATTATCAGCCACCATATGGTTGTACTAGGTGACCATTGTTCACTCAACAACATCAGTGACACCAAAAAAGTGACTCACCATTTGGATTTAATGTCAGTTTCTGAATATTTACTTTTCAGTATAGGTGACCACTCCAGATGCTTCATGAGTGAAGCTCTTCTTATGAGCTTCCTGTGTTGACATTCTACTACTCAGTTGAAGCATAAATGTACATTATACTTCTTGTATATGCAAGAGTACAATGTTGTAATACTAATGTTGGCTTTGAAAGCTATTAACTATTTCTAAAACTATTTTGGATTGGAACTTGCAAACAATTAAGCAGAGAAATAGGTAAATAGTGTGAACTAAGAGAGCATATTAGCTAATTAACTTTAGGAAAAACATTAATTTTCTTAGAACCAACAAATGCTTATAAAAATGGAAGTAAGATAAGGCTGAATGATATAGATTAGATTAATTACAATTCTGATATTTATAGAATTGTTTGGTGAGCTAGCATTTATAACATAACAGCACATTAAATATTATATTTAAGTTTTAGGTATTCCATTTAGGCCATAAATCTTTTTGGAAAAAAAAAAAACTCATCATTTGGGGTGAAGGGGGAATTCTTCACATTTTCTGAAGATGACATAATAGTAAAATTGTCATCTTATTGAGCATGATACTTGCCTCCGGCTCAATAGTGATTTTCACACTTACCCAAGATATATATTCAGTGATTGTGTAGTAAATCTATGAGGGAAACCGACTTGATAGCTTATGTTGCAAAGCCATACAATAGGAGGCAAGATTTTTTTCCCACTTAGTGTTATGTTGTAAGCTGTGATGAAGGCAGAAGATAGAGCACCTATTATGGATGCAACAAAGAAGGATACTGGTATGGGAAATCATGAAATTATTTTATTCAACTTATGCAACAAATGTTTACTGAGCACTTGCCATGTGTCAGGCACCGTTTAGGCACTCAGGGTACATCAGTGAACTGAGCAAACGGAAACTCTTGCCCTCGAAGAGCTTTGTACCTGGCATACACTAGGAATAGGAAAGAGGCTTCTAGAGTGGACAAGGGGGAAAGTAGCAGAAGCCAACGTCACATAGAGAAGAAGGGACAGATCCTATAAAGCCTTGTGCACCAATGTGAGATAAAAATTCTATGAGTCAGAGCCCCAACAGAAAACAGCACACTCAAAATAGGATGATTCAGAGAGGGTTTATCTACAAGGAGGCTGTTTAAAAAGGGCAGGGAAGCCTAGGAAAAAGAGCCATTACTAGAAACCTAGAGCCCCAGAGCCCAGGTGACCTCACAGAGAAAGAGCCAGGGAGGTAAATATCCTGACCTAACTATCTTCCCTATATTCAATTTCCTGTTGGGGTTTCCCATGGCCCCAAACAATTAGAATGTTGATGCATTCATCCAGGTCAACCACCCAGAAGGAGAGTAGGGTGGAGATGGGAGGAGAGTGGATCGAGAGGGGCAAATGGAAGACATTTGACACATGGAGCCCATATCAACCTTCTCCAGAGAAACAGAACCAGCAAGAGCTATATATACATATACATACATACACACATACATATACATATGTACATATAAGTATGCACACATATACACATACATATATACATATATAAAGATATTTGTTTCAAGGAATTGGCTTATATGCTTGTGGAGGCAGGCTGGCCCAAAATTTGTAGGGCGGGTCAGCAGGCTGGAATCCATCAGTCAGGAGCTGAGCTGCGGCCTTGAGGCAGAACTTCTCCCTCAGGGAAACAAACCTCTGTTTTGCTCTTAAGGCCTTCCAGCAGATTGGATGAGGCCCATCCACATGATGGAGCATCATCTCCTTTACTTAAAGTCAACTGTTTGTAGATGTTAACTCTTACGAAGAACCTTCACAGCAATACCTAGATTAGTATTTGATTCAGTAACTGGGTATACTACAGTCTAGCCAAGGTGACATGTATAACTGACTGTCAATAGCCACCGAAGAGTTTTGGGCAGAGGAGTGACATGACATGAGTTGTGTGTTTAAAGGATCCCCCTAGATGCTATGTTGAGAATAGAGCATGGAGTGCAGGAGTAGAAGCAGGGAGACTAGTCAGGAGGCTATTGCTGTAATTTAGGTGAGAGGTGAGGATGGCTTGGACTAGCAAGGGAGTCATAGTGGTAGTGAGGGATGGTCAGTTTCTGGATATATACTGTAAAATAGAGCCACTAAGAATTGTTGATGGACAAAATATAGGGCAGAAGACAAGGAGAAGAGCCAAGAATGGCTCCCAAGTTATTGGCCTGAGCCAACTGGAAGGATGGAGGCGCAGTCAGCTGTGACAGGGAAGACAAGTGGAACAGATTTGGCAGGGGTAGGGGAAATCAGGGCTTCTGTTTTGACGTGTTAAGCTGGAGTGTACATCAGATCCTGCAGCATAATACCATTCCAAATACTGCTAATCCATCAGAGAGAACAGGTGGCAGGTATTCTTGAATCAGTGCTTCAGGAAGTAACAAATTAAAAACATCAAATGGCAGCCAGTGAACCTATGTCCTTAAAGCAGGCAATTCCAGGAACTGACTGTTGTATACGGCTATGTTTCAGTTTGCTGGTGCCTGAAGATAAAAGTGCTCATGCAAGTTTTTGAAATGAAGGATGATATTTAGTGAAACAAAACAAAACAAAACAAAAACCCCTCACATCATTCACTTCACTGATAATGTCAATAAAGACGTTTCTTCTGTATCAAATGTACTGTTCTGGTATATTACAGCAATAAATTCTGTTTCTTGCCTAGCCTAAACCCATTATTCAGAGTCAAAATGTCATTATTTTACATTGAGAATAAGGTATTGGAATCTTTTGAAATTGAACTGTGGTACAAAAAGCTTGGTTGCTAGTTTGGCATATTCCTAACACTTGATGTTTTCCTTCACTTTTCAGAGAAATCAATCAATAACTTATTATTGAGCATAGTTTTAAACCATACTAAATGCTACAGCAGAACATGAAAAACTGCTTTCTAGAGCTAAATGCTATCAAAGCCGGAATCGGGAATCCATTCACTGCTACTGCCCATTTGCAGTTGTCAGCTTTCTGGATCTGGAGGGTGATACGTTCCTCAACTTAAAATTTTACAGAACGCTGCAGTTTAGAATGAGAAATCATTCCATTTTTCTGGGTCTTCATTTTATTTGACTATCCAGAATTTTCTGATGAAGCCAGCAAACCCTTGCTGCCATTCTTGACATCGTATTTTTCTTAGGATTTTCTAACTCGTAGAGAGAAGAATAAAAAATAAAACTGACTGCCTTTGTGACTATTACCAAATGTATTAGCATACATTAGAATTAGCCCTGTTTGTGTGAAAATTGTATTCATTTTAAGATAGTGAATTAATTTAGTTTAATTTTAAACTTTTTAAAACAGGCCTAAAATTGACAAACTGTATAAATTCCAATATTCCTTAATTGGTCATTGGAGGCCAAAAGTTTAAGAAACAGTGAGACAATATTCTCGTTAAGAACAAAAGCTATTCTTACTCTTGTCTTTTCTTTAGTGCTCAGCATGTGACCTGACACATAGTAGGTACTTAATAGATATTTGATTAATTTATTGAAAAAATTGGATAGCCTTTCTGGGAGAAACGAAAAAATTACCATCATTCTCTTGTGTTCCGGACCCCTTAAGGAACTTATGTTCTTTTGGGAAGAGTTTACATCCATTTCATTTCTGAGTTTTATGGACAAGTTTTCATCAACACATTCTGCTCCAGTTTTCAGGTACACATCACATCTCGGATACTTTTCTGAGTAGCGATGTTATAACTCTCTACAATTCTGCTTTAGCTCCTTTGGGAAACTATCAAATTAACCACTGATATTGCTAGATTTATTTATATCTGGAGTGACTGTTATTTCCAATTAAGGATACGGTTGATATTAACAAGACAGAATAAATGGGATGTCACATGTAATAAATTATGGAATTTTTATGATAGATCACAGGGTGATAGAATATGACTGGATTTTATAGTAATTTGTTATACAGATTTCATATCGATTTCAAACTTCTTAAATAACAGGTTTCAAGTTTGCATAATGATGTGAACGGCATTTAGCTAGTGGCTTTGTTGTGATAGATAATATTTGTAATTTAAACAACATTTGTTGAGCATTAAGTAAGTGGTGAGCACTGTTTTCAACTCAGTAGACTGATATATGTTCACCACCTGCGTGGCAGTGTGTGTTTCTGCTTGTTTTAGTTTTAATTTTTTTAGTTTTTCTTTTTCTTTTTTTTTTTTTTTAGGTATACTTTACATACAGTGAAATGCACAAATCTTAAAATTACAAGTTGATAAATTTGACAAACTGGGTACACCTGTATAACTCAGAACCTTCCCTCTTGCTCCTTCACAGCCAATTTCCTATCTCTCCAAGGGGCAAGCAACATATATTAGTTTTTCCTGTTCTGGAACATCATAAAAATGGAATATTATGGAATGTGCTCAGCATAATGTTTTTGGATAAATTCATACTGTTGCATGTGTCAGTAGTTTGTTCTTTTTATTGCTAAGTATTCTATTATGTGAACATACAACAATTTGTTTACTTGTTCTCCTGTTAATAGATATTTGTGCTTTTTCTAGATTCCAGCTATTATGAATAAAAGTACTGAGCCTTCTTGTACAAGGCTTTTTATGCATATGTTTTTTTTTCCCTCTTGTGTAGATACCAAGGAGTGAAATTGCTGAGTTATAGGGTAGATGTATGTTTAAAACTTCATAAGAAACTGCCAGATCAGTTTACAGATTGGTTGACCATTTTACACTCCCACCGGCAATAATAGAAAAATTTTTTTCCTTCATATCTGGCATTTGGTGTCATCAATCTTTCTAATGTTAGCTGTTTTAGAGCGTATGTAGTAATGTTTCATTGTGATTTTAGTTTGCATTTCTCTGATGACTAATGAGGTTGAACTCTTCATGTGCATAGTGGTCTGTCTTTGTAAAGTGTCTATTAAAGTCTTTTGTCTATGTTTTTATTGTATTATTTGTCTTTTGTAATTAAGTTGCAGAGGTTCTTTGTTTATTCTGAATATAAGTTCTTATCATATATATGTATTGCAAATATTTTCTTTTCATCTATAGTTTACTCATTTTTGATGAGCAGAAATTTAAAAATTTTTGAAGTCCAATTTATCCATTTTTACTCTTACAGTCAGTGCTTTCTTGCTACCCAAAACTGTAAAGATATTCTTCTAAGCTTTCTTCTAGAAGTATAATCTGTTTACCTTTTACATTTATGTCTGTGATCCATCTCAGATTAATTTGTGTATGATATGGGGGGCAGTCAATATTTGTATTTTTCTGTGTGGATTTCCAGTTTTTCCAACATATTTTGTTGAAAGAATGACCTTTTACCCATTGAAGTGCTTTGACACCTTTGCCAAAAATTGATTGACCTTGTAGGTGTGGGTCCATTTCTGGATTCTTCTATTCCATTGATCTATTTGCCTATCCTGACTATTTTTCTGCTGCTTGTGGCGAGTCTTTTAGACATAATTATTATGGTGATGTGATACCACACAAGAAATTAAGTGAACCATTTTTTTAAAAAGGGAAAAATAAGCCTTAGATTAAAAGATCTTAACATATCCACATTTCCTTTCTCTCTTCCCAGTAAGCTCTCCACTTAGTTTGATTTTGCTGATATATTTATGTCATGAGTTCACATGTTGATTACATAATATTTGTATTTGTAGGTTTTATCCAAAACTTCCTCACGTGTTTTAATTGTCATTCTTTCATACTGTCCTCTAAAAAACAGTGAGAGGCTTTTCATTTTTCACAGGTGTTTCTTTTTATACTCTGTAGAAATTGTTGCAGAAATTAAAGTGAGAAACCAATGTTCTTAGCCAATTCATTCTTTAAGAGGTACTGGTGTCGGCCTACTGTTATTTTGTGTAGAATAATTTCATGAAACAAGCTTATGAGGGGTGCCTTGACTGTCCCTCTTAGCATAAAATGGATATATGAAACCAGATTTTGCAGTGTGACTCAGATGATCATCTTTATTACAAGTTGTGGTTTTTTTTTTACAAGTTTCGATGCTTTTCTTTGTATTTTATAAGTGTTTTAGGGTTGACAATTAAAAAAAAAAACAGGCAAAAGATTTGAATAGGTATTTCACCAAAGATATGTGAATGGCCAATAAGCACATTAAGAGATGGTTAGCATCATTAGTTATTCAAGAAATATAACCCAAACCACAATGAGATAGCACTTCACATCCATTAGGATGTAATAAAAAAAAAAACAGTTCGATCATTCCACAATATATACAAATATCAAATCATATCATACACCTGAAACTAACATAATATTATATGTCAATTATATCTAAAAAATGATAAGTGTTGAAGTTGTGAAGAAATTGGAACTCTGTTACATTCTTGGAAGGAATGTAAAATACCATCACTACTTCGGAAAACTTTTTAAAGTTAAACATTTACCATATGACCCAGAGATTGCACTCTTAGGTACAAGAAAAGTGAAAACAAACTTTCACATAAGATTTGCACAGAGATGTTCATAGAAGCATTATTAATAATAGCCAAAAAGTAGATACATCTCAAATGTCCATCAACTGATGAATAGTAAACAGTATGTGCTTTTGGATGAAGTACTAATTCATGCTACAACATGGATGAACTTCAAAGACATTATGCTAAGTGAAAGAAGCTAGATGTAAAAGACCACATGTTATTTGATTCCATTTGTATGAAATGCCCAGGAAAAGCATATCTGTAGAGACAGGAAGTAGATTAGTGGTTGTCCGAGGCTGGGAATGGAAATGAAGAACGACTGCAGATGGGTATGAGGGATCTTTTTGGAGTCATGGAAGCGTCCCAAATTTGGATTTTGATGATGGTTAATTAACTCAAAAAATTTATTAAAAATCAATGAAATGCAAACTTAAAATGAGTGAGCTGTGTGGTTCATAAAGTTTACCTCAGTGAAGTTTTTAAAAAGTGTTTTAAGATTGAAAACTTCGGGCTGTAATAGAGTCTGAGATATCAAGGGAACACTAAGACCCTACTTGAGACTTGTGGCTAAGTGAGGAGTGATAAAAGCAGAACTGTTGCACCTGCCATTATAGGAGTCTCAGTTTGAAGAATTATCTTCTTGAATTGAAAACTCACCAAGATAACACCTCTCCTCAATATCAGCCATCCCTGCAGGCAGCCTAGGGCTTTGAGAAAGTGTACTTGGGGAAACTTGGATTTTCTCATTTATGAATAATCCCAAGATTTGCAGTTGAAGAAACAAGAACAGACAGAGGACACCAGGGAGGAAGTGCTAGGAATGTTTGAACATAATGACCTCTACCCTGCCATAACTTTTCAAACCATCTGTGCCAGTTACATGCAGTCTGGACTAGTAAGTTCGTTCTGAGACTCTGCCCAGTTTTCTTTTTCCTACCCACTAGTGTCTTCTTTTTATGATTTTTCCTAAATGTGTTGTTGTCACAGAACATTTCATTTAAATGTCACACCATCTGAATGAAATGATTCACTGTCTTTTCTCCTGCTGGCTAAACTCTCCTATGGGAATCTGAGGTTTTTCTTAAATAGCATGTTAGAACTACCATGCTGTTCATCCACTTTTGTTTTTAATTTCAGTTACATTTTTTTTAAAGCCTTTGGGGAGGCAGCTTGAGAAGAGGAGAATTCTTTTTTTTATATTTATTTATTTATTTATTATTTTTTTAAATGGCAGTTTATTATTTTTTTCATACTATATATACATAGGTTTTTTTAAAACATTTTCTCTTTTTATTTTCCCCTTCCCCCCCCCCCCCCCCGCCTTCTGGTAACCACTAGTCCATTGTCTATGTCTGTGAGTCTCTGTTTGTTTGTCTTGTTCATTTATTGTTTTAGGTTTATATCCCACATATAAGTAATATCATGTGACTTTCAACCTTTTCTGTTGTGCTTATTTTGCTTAGTATGATTATTTCAAGATCCATCCATGTTGTTGCAAATGGCAGTATTTCATCTCTTCTTATGGCTGAGTAATATTCCATTGTATATATGTATCACAGCTTCTTTATCCAGTCATCATCTGTTGTAAGACACTTCATTTGCTTCCATGTCCTGGCCACTGTGAATAATGCTATGAACATTGGTGTGCAAATATCTGTTCGGATATGAGTTTTCAAGTCTTTGGAGTAAATACCCAGTAGAGGGATTGCTGGATCATATGGTAGATCAATTCTTAGTTTTTTGAGGACCCTCCATGCTGTTTTCCATAGTGGCTGTACCAATTTGCAGTCCTACCAGTAGTGTATGAAGGTTCCTGTTTCTCTACATCCTCTCCAACATTTGATATTACTTGTCCTGTTGATTATAGCCATTCTAAAAGGTGTGAGATGGTATCTCATTGTGTTTTGATTTGCATTTCCCTAATAGCTAGCAATGTTGAGCATCTTTTCATGTATTGGCCATTTGTATGTCCTGTAGGGAGAAATGTCTGTTCAGGTCCCCTGCCCATTTTTTGATTGGATTGTTTGTTTTTTTGTTGTTATTGAGTTGTATAAGTTCTATGTATATTTTGGATATTAGGCCCTTATCAGAGACATTACCTGCAAATATATTTTCCCATTCGGATGGTTGTCTCTTTACCTTGTCGACGGTTTCTTTTGCTGAGCAGAAGCATTTTAGTTATATGTAGTCCCATTCATTTATTTTTGCTCTTAACTTCCTTTGCCTTTGAGGTCAAATTCATAAATCATCTTTAAGCCCAAGGTCCTTGAGTTTAGTTCCTATGTTTTCTTCTATGCATTTTATTGTTTCAGGTCTTATATTCAGGCCCTTAATCCATTTTGAGTTAATTTTGGTATGTGATGATAGACAGCAGTCTAGTTTCATTCTTTTGCAGGTGGCTTTCCATTTTCCGAGCACCACTTATTGAAGAGGTTTTCCTTTTTCCACTGTATATTTTTGGCGTTTTTGTCAAAAATTATTTGCCTATAAATATGGGTTTACTTCTGGACTCTCAATTCTGTTCCACTAGTCCATGTGTCTATTTTTCTGCCAATACCATGCCATTTTGATTACTGTCGCTTTATGGTGTAATTTGAAGTCGGACAGAGTGATGCCGCCAGCCTCGTTCTTTTTTTCTCAGGATGGCTTTCGCATTTCGGGATCTTTTGTGCTTCCATACAAATCTGATGATTTTTTGTTCCATTTCTTTAAAAAATGCCAATGGGATTTTGATGGGGATTGCATTAAATCTGTATAATGCTTTAGGTAATGAGGTCATTTTAACTATGTTGATTCTTCCAATCCAAGAACATGGAATATATTTCCATTTCTTTGTATCTTCTTCAGTTTCTTTTAATAGAATCTTATAGTTTTCATTATATAGGTCCTTCACATGTTTCGTCAGATTTATTCCTAGGTATTTTATTTTTTGGTTGCAATTGCAAAAGGAATTATTTTTTCCATTTCTTTTTCTGACAATTCATTATTAGAGTATAGGAACGCTATGGATTTTTGAACATTGATTTTTGTATCCAGAGACTTTACTGTATTTCCTTATTGTTTCTCGTAGTGTCCTTGTAGAGTTTTTAGGGTTTTCTATATAGAGAATCATGTCATCCGCAAATAGTGACAGTTTGACTTCTTCGTTTCCTATTTGAACGCCTTTTATATCTTTCTCTTGTCTGATTGCACTCGCTAGGACCTCCAATGTTATATTGAATCACAGTTGCAATTTTGGACAGCCTTGCCTTGTTCCTGACTTTAGAGGGAAGGTTTTTAATTTTTCATCATTAAATATAATGTTGGCTGAGGGCTTGTCATAGATGGCCTTTATTATGTTAAGGTACTTTCCTTCTATACAGATTTTGTTAAGTGTTTTGATCATAAATGGATGCTGTATCTTGTCGAAGGCTTTTTCTGCATCTATTGATCTGATCATATGATTCTTATTTTTTAATTTGTTAGTGTGGTGTATCACATTTATCGATTTGTTGAACCATCCCTGTGGCTCTGAGATGAAGCCCACTTGATCGTGGTATGTAATCTTTTTAATATGTTGCTGTATTCAGTTCACTATAGTATCTTATTTAGGATTTTTGCATCTGTATTTATGAGAGAGATTGGTCTGTAGTTTTCTTTTTTTGTGTTATCTTTACCAGGTTTTGGTATCAGAGTAATATTGGCCTCATAAAATAAGGTAGGAAGTATTGCCTCCTCTTTGCTTTTTAGAAGAGTTTGAGGAGAATAGGTATTAAATCTTTGAATGTTAGGTAGAATTCACTGGTGAAGCCATCTGGTCCTGGACTTTTACTTTTTGGTAGGTTTTTGATGATTGTTTCAATTACCATACTGCTGATTGGTCTATTTAGATTTTCCAGTTCTTCTTGATTCACTCTAGGAAGGTTGTATTTTTCTAAGTACTGGTCCATTTCTTCTAGGTTATTGAATTTAGTGTTATATACTTTGTCATAGTATTCTTGTATGATCCTTGTATTTCTGCAGTGTCTGTCATAATATCCCCTCTTTCATCCCTGATTTTGTTTATTTGTGTCCTTTCTCTTTTTTCTTTAGTGAGTCTAGCCAGGGAATGGTCAATTTTATTAACCTTCTCAAAGAACATGCTCTTCGTTGCATTTATTTTTTCTATTTTTTTTGTTTTGTTTTGTTTTCAATTTTGCTTATTTATACTCTAATTTTGATTATTTCTTTCCTTCTGCTGACTTTAGGCTTCATTTGTTCTTCCTTTCCTTATTTTTTAAGATGAAGCATTAGGTTGTTTATTTGGGCTCGTTCTTGTTTTTGGAGGTAGACCTGTAATGATAGGAACTTTCCTCTTATGACTGCTTTTGCCATGTCCCCAAAATTTGATATGTTGTACTATCATTATCATTATTTTCTATATATTTCTTGATCCCTCTTTTTATTTCTTCTCTGACCCAGTTATTCTTCAGTAGTATGTTGTTTAATCTCCATGTATTTGTGGTTCTTTTCACTTTCTTTTTGCAATTGATCTTTAGTTTCAAAGCATTATGATCGGAGAATATGGTTGGTATGATTTCATCCCTCTTATATTTGTTGAGGCTGTCTCTGTGTCCCAGTATGTGGTTGATACTTTGGAATGTTCCACGTGCGCTAGAGAAGAATGTATAAGCAGCTGTTTTGGGATGGAAGGCTCTGTAAATGTCAATTATGCCCAGTTAGTCTAATGTGTCATTTAAGGATGTTATTTCCTTATTGATTTTCTGTTTGGATGATCTGTCCATATCTGACATGGGTATTTAGGTCTCCTACTATGATAGTGTTTTGGTCTGTTTCTCTCTTTAGTTCTGTTAGTAATTGCTTTACATACATTTCGAGGCTTCCTGATTGGGAACACAGATATTAATAAGTGTTATGTCTTCTTGGTGCATGATTCCTTTTATCATTATGAAGTGTCCCTCAGTATCTTTCTTTACCTTTTTGCTTTTGAAGTCTATTTCGTCTGATATTAGTACCATTACTCCTGCTTTTCTCTGAATGCCATTTACTTGAAATATCATTTTCTACCCTTTCACTTTGAGTCTGTATTTGTCTTTGGAGCTGAGATGTGTCTCCTGGAGGCAGCATTGGTTGGGTTTTGTTTTTTGATCCATTCTGCAACTCTGTGCCTTTTTATTGGTGAATTCAGTCCATTTACATTTAGGGTGATTATTGAAATGTGAGGTCTTCTTATAGGCATTTTATATTTTGCTTTCTGGTAGCTTGGTGTTTCCATTACTTCCTTGTCCTTGTGTTTCTGCTTTATTTTTTTTTATTTTGGTTGGTTTTTGTGGGTTGGTTTGTGGTTCTTCCTGTTTTATATTATATACTTAGGTTCTAAATCTTTGGCTTGTAGTTACCATTACAAATATGAAAAGGATAGTTGTATATATACAGTCATCCCTTTTCTTCTGCGTGTACCTTATCTCCATTACTCTTTGTGAATTTGGATCTTTGAATCCTCCGCTTTTCAGTCATTGTTGTCTCAGTTTGTCCCTATGTATGCTGAATGTTCATTACTATCTTGCTATAGGAAATCTCTTCTTATTTTAAGCTTTAATGTCCTGTTCGTAGTAAGCATTGCACTCTTTTGCTTTTATCAGCCTGCTAGTCACCTTACTCCTAATTATGCACTTTTTTTGGTCATTTTGTTTTAGGTGAGCTAAATGCTTTCAGAATTTCCTGTAGTGCAGGCCTTGTAGTAGAGAATTCCCTGAATTTTTGTATGTCTGGAAAGGTCTTTATTTCTCCTTCATATCTAAAGGAGAGCTTAACTGGATATATTATTCTTAGCTGGTAGTTCCTTTCATTTAATAGTTTGAATATTTTATTCCACTCTTTTCTGGCTTCTAAAGTTTGTGCTGAGAAGTCTGACGATAATCTAATGGGTTTTCCTTTATAGGTTACTGTCTTTTCCCTGGCTGCCCTGAGAATTCTGTCTTTGTAGTTGATTTTTGATAATTTTAACATGATGTGTCTTGGTGAAGGCCTTTTTGGGTTGAGATAATTGGGTGTTCTGTCGAATTCTTGAATTCCTAGCTCCAGTTCATTCCTTAAATTTGGGAAATTCTCATCAACTATTTGTCTGAAAATGCTTTCTAATCCCTGCTTCTTTCCTGGCCTTTGATAATGCCCGTTATTCTTGTTTCCTCTCCTGATGGTATCGGCTAGTTCTTGTATTTCTCTTTCATTATATTTCATTCTCTGTTTCTCTCTTCTTCCTTCTGATTTATTGCTAGGTTTCTGTCTTTGATATCACTGATCCTTTCCTCCATTTGGTCGACTGTATTTCCCAAGCCTGTTAGTTCATTTTTCAACTCTCGCAGTGTG
This sequence comes from Pteropus vampyrus, assembly GCF_000151845.1. NCBI lineage: Eukaryota > Metazoa > Chordata > Mammalia > Chiroptera > Pteropodidae > Pteropus > Pteropus vampyrus. The sequence continues at coordinate 6,255,897 of NW_011888878.1, forward strand.
CTCTTTATCTCCAGAAGGTCTATTTGTTTCTTTTTGAGGGTTTCAATTGCCTTGCTAAAGAACTCATTCTGCTCATCTAGTTGTTTTTTTCAATTCCTGTAGTAGCTCTTATGTGCAGATCCCACGCTCGGATGTGCTGGTGTGCAGTTTGTGTGTTTTTGGTTTGAGTTTTAGGTGTTCAGCTTATTGTCGTTTCAAGGGGAAAGATCTGGGAACATCTCTCATGCCACCATGTTTGATCCAATTTAAGGAGAATTTATAAGCAAAGTTGTCAGTGGCTTAGGAAGACAGTAGTGGAAATAATGCAGGTGCCTCTTTTGTTTATTCCATTAACTACCATCCCAAGGATGGGCCCTTTGGCTTGTGGCTTCTGGCACCTCTGAGCCCTTTGCACACACTCCTCTCTTTTACCATTTCTTTGTGGCTCTGCGGTTGTGAGACACCTGGCTAGAATGAGTCATCTGTGGCCTCAGACTGTATTTTCTCTTATAAAAGTTTTTCCAGGTCTTTACCCCTCCAGCAAGGCACTGAAGGATCTTAGAGAAAGTGAACAGCCCCAGAGAAAGGACCTCCAGATACTGACATTTGGGAGGCCCAGTGAAAAAGCCAGCCTGTCCCTAGTCACACTATGGTGACAAGCCCTGCCACAGAACTTCCAGTAAATATTACCTCAGTTCCGAATATGAATGAACAGTGGAATTTCACTAGATATTTGAGGAAAGCCTCTTATAGGAAACAGTGGAGCCCCAAAGAGACAGAAAACAAAAACTATAAGGAAACAGAGACAATGCAGAAAACAGAAGAAAACTTCAAAATGATTACTACCCTCAGAGAGATAAAAGATATTGTGCACATAAAATAAAAACAGGGTGCTAAAAAAACACAATAAGATGCGAAAAACACTCTTGGAAATTAATGACTCAATGATAAAAATAAATTAATAGAAGGGCTTGAAGATGAACTCGAAAAACATACTCAGAAAGTAGAACAGAATAAGAGATAAAATATTTGAGAGAAGAGATGAGAAAATTAGAGGATCTATGCAAGAAGTCTCAATCTGACTGATAAGAGTTCTAGAAAAAGAGAACAGAGAATATGGAGAGAAAGGAATTAGCAAAGAAGTAATATTCAGCACAATGAGTGGAAAAAGACAAACATCCAGGTGCATCTTCATTCAATTTAGATGAGAAAATCTTACAAGCCTCTGTAAGGGGGGAAATCATATGGAAAAGGAGACGAACATCAGCTTGTTGGAAGCTAGAAGGCCATGGAACGATACCTCGAAAATTGTGATGATAGTTATTCTTAAGCTACAATTCTGTACCCTGCCAAACTGGCAGACAAATGTGAGCACAGATATGTAATATCTTAAACTTTTTGTTTCTGTACACCCTTTTAAAGAAAATTACAAAAAGATAAGCTCTAGCAAAGTGAGGGAATAAAGCAAGCAAGAAAAAAGACAAAGGAGTTCTGGGGGCGTTTCCTGAGTTGATGATGAAGCAAGTCCAATCCTCCCAGCTATGCAACAGTCTTGAGAGGAGCCAGTACAGTCTACATAGAGAGAAGACAGGAGGACAGAGGGCTCCAGAGTGGATGTTTCCGACAAGAAATGGAACTGATAGGATACCCATGCCTGGTTCATTGAAAGGGGTTTTAGTGATAGGTGCATACAAAACTAAGAAAACTTAAAGAACAATGCATCTGTTAGCCCTAGGAAGAAAAAAATTGTACAAAAAATGTAACAACCTAGCTCAACTGAGTAATATTTATGAGGTATAATAATGGACATCCTGAATATTGATATAACCAGAATTTTGGTGAAGGAATGGGGACAGTAATAGCAAGCAAAGAGATAAATTTTTAAAAGGATACATCAAGAAATAGTAGTACAAGCATGTTATTAAAAAACAAGGAAGTAAATTCCAAGTAAAACAGTCAAAAGAATAAAACTAGTTGCCTGTGAAGAGTGGGAATCAGGGAATCAGGGAAGAGGGGCAAGGTCAGTTATTTTCCATTATAGCCTGGTAGAACTAGAACTATTTTAGATTGTAGATTATGGACATTAATTCTTTTGATATACGAATTAGGTTTAAAAACAATTGTACTCTTGTAGCAACCTAACGCCACTATGTAAACCCTGTTTATGACTCAAGAGAACACTGGCTGCTCACATTTGCATCTGTTCTGTTTTAAATGTGTTTATTACCTCACTGTGAATTCTCTCATCCCAGAAGGGAAGGGCTTTTTGTTTCATTCCTAGTAAAATATGTGTTCCTGATCCATTACAGATTTCTCAGATGACATTACAGATTATAAAAGTATTTTCTTAAAAATGTCATTTCATATTTTTTCTTAGATAATTACATAGACATCAGCTCTATTCTATAAAAGTGTTCCAAAAATAATAATAATACGTGTCATAAAGAAGAAAGCACAAAAAGGGCCCTAGCTAGCTAGCAGAACTCTCCCCTGGCTTTTATGTCTGTTTCTCTTAAGTCTTGCTGTCATACAATATGTACCAGTGACTTTTTCCCCAGAATCTCCACCAGCTGTGTTTATTCTATGCTCCATTAACTCATGTTGACAACTTCTTGAGAATAACCTAAAATGACTTAAGTACTTTGTTCCATTTTTGAAGATGTGAAGAAATTGGCTAGCTTTCACTTCTATGACCTATCAGCAGTCTTCTATTATGAAATAGCTAAGAAAAGGAAATGAATATCCCTACTTTAAAAATATATATATAATCCCGTCTATGCAGATTGAGAGATTATAACAAAGCTGACTGCTTGGAACGGATATTTTTACAAACTTTTGGTGCCGTCTCTCACATGTCTTAGTGGGATCCCAGCTTGTCCCAGGGAGATACTGCTGGGTTTTGGGTCACATGGACCCTTGGAGTTTCTGTTTAATCCTAGCTGTGTGTATGTTGCTGTGCCAGCAGCTGGTATTTAACAAATACTTGTTAATTTGCAAAACGAATAATCAAATGACATAGGAAATCTCAAAAGCATTCAGAGATATGAGACTGAAATATATGAAGTGAAGATAGAAAATTTTCCCCATCTCTGTCCTCACCTTCATTGTACTTTTTTGGTGCCTAGCCCCCAGCTGCATGTGGGTTCAGTTTTTCAGACATAGATGAATCAGAATGGAACAGTCCTGCCTGTGACAGTTTCACAGTCCACTGTGAGGCAATGGATATATCCCAGACCCCACGAGACCCTGTGGGACTCAGTAGACGCTGAGGAGTCTACCAAAAGAGAGGGGAGAACAGTGGGCTCTGGCAGTTGAAAGAGGGAACATAACGCCACCCATAGTCTGGTCACCCTGGTTGAGAAGTGGGAGGGCGGTGCGTTCCTAGAGAAGGAGCCTTTGGCCCAGACTTTGAAATCAGGCAGTTGACAGTCGGATAAAGGGAGCAAAGCTTCTAGGCAGGGAATGTACATGTGCTCTCACAGAGGAAAAGAAAAGGGCTGGGGGTAGATGAAATCAGAACATCAGACTGGGGTGGGTCTTACACACCATTATTCTAAGGAGTTTGGATTTTATTCTACAAGTAACAGGAAAGCATTGTTTTTATTTCATCCTTTTATTCTTTCAGCAGCTATTCATTTAGTTGACGTGTGGTTTTTTAGGATACAGTGGGGCAGCTTCAAACTTTCGAGGAGAGACCTTGATGCCCTAAGGCTAGGGTGATTATTTGTCCTCATTTTTCCTAGACAGCTCCAATATGTACCTGTCATTCCGGGCATCTCATATGATTTATCATTTGTCATAGATTTTTCATTGTTTTAAAGAAATACTACTCCTAATTATTGCTTTAAAGTAATCCAGGATGGGTTTGGTGGAGCTTCATTTTGTACTTCCATCTTCTGCCATAGTCTTGTCTAGAAGTGTGTCATACACATGTGCAGAATTCTCCCTTCAACATGTAGTTAAAAGTGAAAGACAACCAGTAAGAACCATTTATCTTTTCCTAACCCTTTTCTGACACAACTAACATATTTCAAGGATAGCATTCTTTACCCACAAGAGTCATGGGAAACAGCTTAGACATCAACAGGTAGGTTCAGCTACTTCTTCCAGTCTTGGGCAGGGGTAGGGGATGAGTATTTGATGCTGCTGCTGCTGTCAGTCACATGGTACCAGTGCCGTGGTTGGTGCCATGGCCAATGAGATGCATGAAGCCGCCAGGATACCAGTTGCCTGTTTTTGTGGACAACATGAGAAGTACAGGTTTGCTGTGCATGCTGGGAAATGGAGGCTAAGCCTCCTGCTGTTGAATAGTCTGACTGCTTTTACTACAGTGGTATCTTATTTATTGCTATGCATAAATCTACAGCTCTTCGTTTATAAACCTTTATTTCATTGTTTGATAGTGCTTTGTAATTTTATCATTTGGTAATACTTTATTTTGCAGTAAACCCTTTCAAGAGCAGCTAAAAAAGCTCAGTTGTCAGGAAAGTTGATGATGAATGCATAACTTGCTCAGATGATTTGTCATCACTTACATCCACAGTAGGGTCCTAGTGATATCATTCACCAGAATGATAAAAAATCAGACATTCTGCAGAAAGAGGACATTTTACTCAAGTTAGTAAATGGTGTGTTGGGGGAAGACACTGCAGACACAAAGGAATGTTATCATTTCTACAGAAATCTACTATACAAAAGAAGCTGGTCTCATATTTGCATTTTGCTCATATTATCTTGAAAACGCAAACCATCAGCTTAAAATGCAGTTTCCTATTCATTCTCTGTCAGCAACCCCAGCATTGGCATCAGTGTTGAGAGACTTGGCACATTAGCCTGTGACAACAAGGACATCCCAGGGGCTGTGGGGTGAGCTGAGGTTATTGTTGCAGAACTAGGCTTTGGCTCACATAGGACTCAGCTGTTGATAGGAGAAAACACAAGCATAGAATTGTTTTTCTACAGGCAGATAACGAATCCCCTGGTCAATGTCTAATTGCCACCAAAAAAGCTTCTTAATTGAGTTTCCACATTAAGTGTTAGTAGTACAGGAGATATGAAGTATAAAGTTTCCCAAAAGATATTTATCTTTCATTTTGTAAAGAATGGCTTAGAAAAGAGAACAGCCTTCTGGAGATCTGATGCTGGACAGGGTAGGAGCTATTAGAACTGCAAGAGGTGGAGTCGCTCAGGAAATGCCTTGTCCAAGATTTGTCCAAAGAAGCTGGTGTTCCATTTAGCTCCGGATGGATTCATGCATTTAACAAATCTTTATGATGCACCTCTCCTTGGGATCACACACTGTCCAGAGGCTTGGGATGCAACAATGGACAAAGCGGAGGGATCCTTGCCTCTTAGAACTCTTATCTTTCAGGGAAAACTGACAATGAGAGAGTAAATGGGTTGAGCCATCTCACGCTCAGAGATCCGAAGAACAAACAGGCTGCTAACTGGTCACAGCCCATCTTGAGTAAAAGTTCTGGGAGGTCTGGGGGTGCTTCCAGGAAGAGGTGACCTTTAAACTGAGATCCTAAGCATGAATTACTGAAGGGCAGAAGTGGGAAAGTGTTCTAGGCAGAAGGAATAGCTTGTGAAAGCCCTATGTGTTTTTGTTTTTGTTTTTGTTTTTATTTCTCTCCGCTTCTTCCTCCCCAGGATGCCCAGGTTGTCAAGTGATATGTACAGCATTATCCCATTTTCATTAATTTTTAAAACAGACACAAAACTACAATATATTTTGCATGGATATGTATACATGTATATAAAAGTATTTTAAATGATAAGTGATTGTTTTTGAGAAAGGAGGGAGAAATAGAACCTAAAACAAGGGCAAGGAAACCTCATTTTATCGGAAAATTTTAATTTACTTTATTAAAGGAGACTTTAAAAATATGTTGACAAAATGTTAGCAATAGTCACTTCTGAATTGTTGGTACCCAGGTGTTTGTTATGTTATCCTAAGTATCTTTCTCTATTTTAAAAATATTCTTAACAAAGAAAAATCAAGTAAGACCATAGATTCTTCAAGTGGAAGGGTCATCTTCAGAGAATATGCTTTCCAAAGTCCTTTAGAATGGTAATACTGGAACTCTTAGCAAAGTTTGCATCACAGGGCATTAGACAATCTTGATTAGTCACGTAAATATGAAGAATAGCTCCTGTGTTATAGCAAAAGGGTTTGCTGCAGGACGCATCTCACTTGCCACAGAATTTCTCTTTGACTTTCAGTGCAAGATGGCATTCGTCTCTGGTTACAGCAGACCCACTACTGGCATAGATTTCTTCTTTATCCTTCCTTCAAAAGAATATTTGCCAGGGTTCTTAGGATCAACATGTATTCAAAATTGCAATCATGTAATCAGTTTCTATTGCTGAACATATTGTCTCTAATTCTCAGAGAAGCTTCGACTTTTCATTGCAGTGAGACCAAGTAAAGAACTTTTGAGAAGGAATGATTTATCTCATTGGAGATGAGTATCCAAGGCCTGTGTCCATTTCAACAGCCTGACCACAGAAGTGAATCAGCAGAATTTTCTTAGTTTCAAAGAACCGAGAACTTAAATGAAACAAGACTGTGTTGCCCCATGCCTCTCTTCGTTGTAGTCATCTAAAGACCTCAGGACAGCCCTTTTCATTTCTTATAAATTTTAACTCCTGGTTCACTGTTGCTGTCTTCAACATTCTTCCTTGTCATAATTCACAATAATTTCAATATCTTTGTGAATGATCTTTTTGAGTCTTTAACCTCCTCTCCTCCAATGAGCTTCTCCTCTATCATTTCTCAACTGCCCACTTCCATTGTCATAACCTTGCCTTCACCACTATATCCTGATTTTTGTCCTTACCTAGCTTGGGGTCCACCATTACAGTCATTCCCCTGCCTATATCCTCAACTCTCTTGGCCCTCTCTTAGTCCTTAGTCCTCACTTGACAAACACCCGCCACCCCTACCCCTCCAGCCCCTAACCTACCACTGCTTAAATCCAACTCTTCACCTACTCTGCATCTCCACCCAGGGAACTGAATGCGGCATGGCAGGCTGCTGCATTTCTCTAGTCCATTTACACATCTCTGTTCTCAGACTCTCAAAGCTACTCTTGCATCCACTCTTGTTGCTGATGTCCTTTTTACCTATTTCACTAAGAAAAGAAAAGCTATCAGAAGAAAAGTTTCTTATGCTCTCACAATCTCATCTGCTAACCTGCCTGTATTGCCTTCCCTCCTCTCACTGGGAGAACCATCCATACTGTTATGTAAGGCTGCCTCCTCTGTCTGTGCCTCAGATCAAATCTCCCCTTTCTTGCTCATTTTTCCAGTAATTCTCCTTCTCTTCTACTTCATCAGTTTTGCCCTCTCTACAGAATTATTCCCATTGGCATGCAAACATGCCTTAATATAGCCCATTGTAAAATCCTGCCTTGACCTCACTTCCCCTTCCAGCAACCCTCATATTACTCTCTTCATCCTCCCAGCAAAACTTCTTGAAAAGCTTATTTATATTCATTATCACCAGTTTCTCTCACTGTATTTTTTCTCAGATCCTTATTCTTCTCTTATCAGGCTTTGTCCCTACTGCTCCACAAAAACAGCTTTGTTAGAGTCACCACTGACCTAACAAATCCTCATCTTCCTCTTGATTCAACCTACCAGTTCTTTCTCCTGGACACACTCTATTCACTTGGCTTCTGGGCACCCCACTGCTCTGATTGCCTTCTACCTACTGACTCAGTCTTTGTGGTGGTTTGACTTCATCTTGAGGAACTGATGACATTGGATTGCCCCAGGGCTCTATCCTTAGACTTCATCCCTTTTTTTCATCTACTCACTCTGTGGGTATTCTCATAGGTTTGAACTACCCTCCGTAATGTTTATCAATGCATTTATACAGATAGTCATTATTCATGCAAGGACAGCACAAATTAAATTAATTTAGTTCAAAATGTTTTCCTTAGCTGGGAATTTTTCTACAACTCATAGAGAGCTTGCTTATATTTAAGGTAACATGGGATCACATTTTGACAATTTTCTGATCATGGGATAAATGGAGATTGCATGCAACAAAACAACAAAAACCAAGGAAGTTCTATAACAGGTATCTCAGTGAGAATGTTTAAAAATTAAATTGCATTTTCTGCCATCGGCTTCTTAGACCATGGCTTTGGACATTCTGAAATTCACACCATTAAGATAGCAATTAGAATGAAACCATGACCAAGCCAAAATCTTTACCTTCTTGTGACTACTCCATTAAAATTTCTATGTTGGAATGTGTATATGTTTGACACAAAAGATGGTTGCACTGAAACACTTCCTTTTATCACAGAGAAAAAAATTATGGCACTGAACTGACCAACATGGGGAAGCCATATTTATGTTAAAGCATCTATTGACTCTTGAGTCTGAGATAGTTAATTAAGGTGAATATAAACCAACCAGTGTTGCTTGTGGGTCATGTTTTATTTAAATCACTGACTTTTTCATCCATAATTTTTACAGAATGGAATTCTTATGCTATTGAATGGGGACCTCATCTAGTTGAAAATGTGAGATTAATTTCATTGAGACTTTATGACTAAACAACTTGAACAAAGAAATTAAAAGATGGTGTGAACTGGGAAGGAAATGGGGCTTTTGTAAGAATTCTTCCAAATGCTTTTGCAGCCATTTTTTTCTACCTGTTCAGAGAACAAGGAGGGACACATCATAAGAATTATATGGAGGAAATTATGGTGAAACAAGTCTTAAGAGAAAGTGAAAAGTCATCTTTTTCATCAGTGCATTATGTTTCAAGGTTACCTGTAAATAAAGTTTTCATCTAGAAAACAAACAATGAAAAATTCGGTGACTTTGAAAAGAGGTGATTCAACAATTACTCAATTCATGTAATCAGTATACGTAGTTGGTCTGTATTTTTCTGGTCTGTATTTTTCAGGAACCAAAGTGAATTATCTATAAATTAGCTGCACAATTGCCAAATAATCCCTTCGGTTTTAACTTGTTAGAAATATTCAATATATTGAGATTATCCGATTGTATTATTTATGAGACGTGACATTTCAAATGCTTCTTTGCCAAACAGTATCGCTGGATGACTTGGTGTTTTAGAATATGAAAATCTGTGCTAAGGTCCAGTCAGGACTGGTATTCTTTGTAAGCAGTGACTTATCAATTAATAAAATTGATCCAACATTTTGAAGCTTTGTTGAGATAAACTACTTAAGAATAACATTGTGTGCCCTAGAGAATTGTGGAATTTGTCAGAATAGTTATATATTTTTTTAGGAATGCCTTTTCTAGCTTAGTGCAGATTTAAGGGAAGAAAAAGCATCATGTTGGATATTAAACTTTTATCTGTTCTTCAAATTAGATCATTTCTTTAGTACTCAGCTACTTGTGAAGCCTTAGACATTGTTTCCATGACATGGTTTTCCAATTGGCCTTTTTCTTGGCAGGTTCCCAAGGGAAAAGTAGTCGTTCTTAATTTCCGATTCATAGACCTCGAGAGTGACAACCTGTGCCGCTATGACTTTGTGGATGTGTACAATGGCCATGCCAATGGTCAGCGTATTGGACGCTTCTGTGGGACGTTCCGGCCTGGAGCCCTTGTGTCCAGTGGCAACAAGATGATGGTGCAGATGATTTCCGATGCCAACACAGCTGGGAATGGCTTCATGGCCATGTTCTCTGCCGCTGAACCAAATGAAAGAGGTATCGTTTTCACATTATGGCAAAAGCAGCAATAAGGATAGCTCACAGTTATTGAATGCCTACAATGTGTCAGACACTGTTCTAGGCACTTTATATGGATTTACTCCTTTAAGGTTTAAGAGAAGTTCTTAGCTAATAAATGCCACCAAACCACCAAAAGATCATTTAAAAAAAATCAATCTTTTAAAAAAAAATCTCATATATATTCTTGTAAAAATTCAAAATAGAAATTCATAGAGTAAAAATGTGAAATTTGCATACATATATACACATTCAGATATAGAAACATACCCCTTCATCCCATTGCAGTCCTCTCCTAGAAATAAGTGCCATACCTTTCTATGTGTACTTATTTATATGTATGTACTTTTACATTAGCTTTTAAAAAGTATTAGTGGGATCATGCATTCATATTGTTTCAAAACTTTTTCTTTTCGCTTCACACTGCGTGTTGGGATATTTTCATGTCAGTATATGTGAGTAACCCAAAGATAGAAATCTCTACCCTTGAAAGATAACTGCAGAGGTAAGATCTGTTAGGTTTGCAACCTTTTGCCTGATGACACTCCCGAATTTGCTCTTGCTTTGGGCTGTAGAGCAACATTACTGCTTTGAGATATCAGAGGACAGAATCTGGGTCTGACAGAATCTGGGTCTGACAGAGCAGCCAGAATATTTGAGAGGAAATTCTGGCTGGGAGCTACAGAGGAATTGAAGCACAAAATATACATATAAAATCTACCAAAAATCTAATCTTTAGCTGGCAGCTGAATTCTGCATATGTGCGGAAGAGCTCAATTGGACTTGCATGAAAGCATCAGCTGGAAGATGAAAGAACTAACAGATATTACAGCTACTGCCCACTGCTAGAGAGACATATTCTGAACTTGGATCTAGCCAAGTTAAATGCCTGCTTGAACAAAAATAATTTTTCATAGGAACACAACAGAATCTAGAGTCTCTATAATGTATCATTCATAATGTCCAGAATCCAATCACGTGATGACACAAGAAAAGCGTGTCTATATTCAAGAAAAAAGCAGTCAATAAAAACCGACCCTAAAGCAATTTAGATGTTGTAATTAGCAGACAAGCATTTTAAAGCAGCTATTATAAATACGTTTAAGAACATAAATGGAAATATATGTATAATAGATTGTGAATCTCAGAAGAGAAACAGAAAGAAACTATAAAAAAAGAATAAAATGGTAATTTTAGACCTGAAAGATACAGAATTTCAAAGTTTAAAGTTTACCTGATGGGCTTACAGGCAGATTGGAGATAGTAAAAGAGAGTCAGTGAATTTGATTAGAAATGATCTAATTTGAAGAACCAAGAGTAAAAATGTAAAGAAAAAGAGCCCCCCAAACTAGTGAGGCAATTATATCAAGTGGTCTAATGTGTAATTTGGGTCTGAGAAGAATAAGAGAGTGATAATAGTGCAGAAAAAGTACCTGAAGAAATAATGGCTTAAAGCTACCAAAATTTAGTGAAGAGCATCAATTTATAGACCAAGATCAACAAACCACAAACAACATAAATAAAAATGAAGCCATACCTAGGCACATCAAAACTAAATTACAGAAATCTAAAGACAAAGAGAAAACCTTAAAATCAATCATAAAACCAAATTACATACAAGGGAAAAGATGGTATGAATGATAGCATTCTTTTAATCAAAAACAATAGAGGCTAGAAGGCAGTGGAACAGCATTTTTAAAGTGCTGGAATAAAATTGTCAATTCAGAATTCTATATCCAATCTTCAGAAAAGAAAGTAAAGTAAAGACATTTTCAAATAAATACTTGTATCACAAGAAATACTGAAGGAATTTCCTCAGGTTGAAGGGAAATGGCTCTACAGGGTAACACAAAGGTAATGGAAAGATTGAAGGCCACTGGAAATGGTAAATATAAAGGACTATATATTATTTTATTTTCTCTTAATTTCTTATTTCTGTTCAAAACAAAAAAAAATTTAACACTGTATTGTAGAATGTATAGTATATGTATATATATACACACCATACATTTTATATATATATGTGTGTGTGTGGAATATATATAGTGTATGGAATATATATATACACACACACACACACACACATATATAACATAAATGGAAACTATACCGATGTATATATACACACATATAAAATACACGAGGAAATACAATATTAACTCTAGGCATATTGTGAGATTGTGATAAATTTAAGGTGTAATCCCTAAAGTAACCATTAAAAATGCAAGAGTTAGAGCTAAAAGGGAAAATATTAAATTAGAATACTAACATTATTCAACTAACCCAAAGAAGGCAGGAAAAGAAGAACAGATGGAACAAAAGAAAGGTGAAACAAATAGAACAAAATAGAAAATGACACACTAAATCCAAGCATTTCAATAAATACATTAAATGCAGAGGATTATTAGAATGGGTTAAAAAGCAAAGGCCAGCACTGTGATCTACAAGAAAACACTTGAAATGTAAAATCAAAATTGAATGTAAAAGGATGGAAAAATATGTATCATGCAAACTTCATTAAAATTAAAACCAATACTTATAAAAAGACATTGTTACAAAGATCAATAGGCAACCTATAGAATGGGAGAAAATGTTCACAAAAATATCTAATAAAGGACTTTTATTCAAAATAAACAAAAACTTATAAACTTAACAATAAAAATATAAAGATTGCAATAAATATAAAAATGGACCAACAATTGAACAGACACTTCACAAAGGAAGTTATCTGAATGACTAATAAGTACATGAAAAACTACTCAGTATCATTAATTACCAGGGAAATACAAATTAAAACCACATTGGGATACCATTACATACCCACCAGATTGGCTAAAACATCAAATGATGGCAAGCATGTAATGCAACCAAAGTACTTATACTACTTGGGAAAATTTTTTCAGTAGTTTTATATGAGATTAAATGTCTACACCCACTCTTGGCCTAAGAATTGCATTTCTGGGTATTTATGCAAGAAAAGTGAAAATACATTCTACAAAGAAATTTGTACAAAAATGTTCACTTGGCTTTATTCACCCAATAATGGAAACTGGAAATATCTAAGTGAATATCAACAGGAGAATAGGTAAACAAATTGTGTTTGCATACACTAGAATACTACTCAGCAATGTAAAGGAACAGATTACCAATACAGCAATGCAAATGAATCTCATACATTGTGCTAATAAGCAGGAGAAGCCAGACACAGAAGAATACATACTAAATGATTTCATTTATATAAAGATCTAGAATAAAACTAATCTAATGTAGAATTGCTCAGAAAAGTAGTGTGGAGAGTCAGCAGACTGACTGGGAAGGGATACAGGAATTTTGTGGAAAATGGTTCTATATCATCATGAGAGTGTGGCTTACATAGATATACTAATTTTTCAAAATTTTACCACTAAGTTTTGTGCATTTCAGAGTATATGAATTTATCTCTCCTAAATTTGTTAATAAAAAAGCAGGTGGTGGGGATTAGGTAGCAGTATTCATAAAAAGAATAGTAGAGTGATGATAATTGTTGAAACTGGGTAGAAGTTATATTTTTCTATTTACCTTGTATGTGCTCGAAATGTTGCGTGAATAAAAAATTTTAGACATTTTTCCAACCTCAGTTTTTAAAATACATCTTCTTAATTTTAGAGATTTCTTTTAAGAATGATTATCTTCTGTGTCAAAGAAATATTTTATTATATTAATTCCTTTATTTTCAATTCAGTTTTTCTTTGTTAAATCCAAGAAAAATTAAATTTAGAACTATGTGCTAAAATATCTTTCTAAAATTATTACTGTCAGTCCATCAACACATGCATAGTGATGATGTCTGAAATGATGTTTATTAAATATTAACTGTGGTTAGATTTAGGAGGTGGTATTTGGGGTAATTTTTTTACTTCGTTATGCTTTTCTATATTGTTGAAATTTTTAAAACGTATTGTTTTTACAAACAGATTATTCTTAAAAATGTTTAAAGATGTCAAACATATAAAATTTTCTGGTAATGAAAGTTTTCTATACCAACTAATTCAAATGTCCATGGGCATGGATTTTAACCCTGTTTATTAACACACCTGCCTAGAGGGTTCTTAAAATCTATGTAATTTGTAGAGCCTACGTGATTTCTGATGCACATCCAAATGTTTTGTCTTGTCCAAAAATGAAAGAAAGAAAAGAAGCTATGGCCCTGACTCCATTCCTTTACTCTCTTGTTGCTGATGTGATGTGTCAAGTAACAAAGATCACTCACTCTGTGTGTGTGTGTGTGTGTGTGTGTGTGTATTGAGGAGAGTGTGACCATTTTTAAGAGAAAATTTAAGAACTTCTGCCATTGCCTTTATTTACTGTACTATCTATCTGATATTCTAAATTCCTAATCTCCTCATGGTCACATTGCCATAACTTATATGAGGATATAAACTTGGACTTTTTTTTTTAATATTTAATAACTTCAGGAGATCAATATTGTGGAGGACGCCTTGAAAGACCTTCCGGCTCTTTTAAAACCCCCAACTGGCCAGACCGTGATTACCCTGCAGGAGTCACTTGTGTGTGGCATATTGTAGCTCCAAAAAATCAGGTGAGATTCCCTGAAAATACTAAGAAAGTATGGTTGTGTGAATTGTCTAGACACTGTGAGGGGCCCAGCTCTCAAGAGCTGTAGATGCAGGGCAAAGAAGGCTCTGCTGGACACAGGTATTTCTCCATATGAAGACCTAGATTAAAATTGCCTTTGCAAGTTATTTAACTTGCAAAGTCATGGATTCAGTTTCCTATTATATAACTGCAGTTTTCAAAACAAGTTTTGAATTACAAATGGTAAGCAAATCCCATGTGATTTGGAAGATGTTATAAGCAGCAGTGACTAATTGTGAGAAGATAAAAATCCCCAAGTACACGTGTGTTTCAGGTTACCATTTGTTCACATAGCAAACCCATCATATGTCCTCATATTAGCTATCCTAGTCACCAGATTGAAAACAGCCTTACTGCTTCACTTTGACAAAACCAATGCAAGCACGCCATGTCTTCTCTTCAAAGAACAAGTGGTCTGATGTGAAAGCTAGCATGCTTTGTGGTTTCTTTTGGTTGTTTTTGAAAATAAAATTGTGCAGCTTCCCCACAAATAACTTTATTCGTTGCTCTAAAACAATCAACAGAGAAGGTCTAGTTTTCCAGTATTTATTAGTTTGTGGTTATATGAATTTTTTACCCTTTCTGAGAACCACTTTCAGATATTAATTGCAGGACAGAACTTAGCATAGAACTAGACCAAGCCTACTTTATGGACTTTTGAAGATAACTTTAAAAAATTCTTATTATTACAAACACTATAGACTTTAATCAAACACTCTATGGTGAGCATTGTGATATTGTTCTTTAATCAAACACTCTATGGTGAGCATTGTTCTTTAAAAAGTTTCTAATCTGATCTTTTGTATCACTTAGACAAATACTATTTGCCATAAATTCATTTTTAATGGAAAATTAGGCAAATATACTATGCAACTTAATGATTAGAATGCACATCCACATGCATGTAGGCACTTTGATCATAATTCCAAAACTTTTATTTTTTAGAAGAAAAACATGGTTGTTTAATGTATTAATGAACGAGTCTATAAATCTATTGAACATTTTAAAATTTAAAATAACATTTAAAAATTACATTTCTCAAACAAACTATTATGTAGTTCTTGAGATCGTATTGGTCATCTTTCTCTGTGACAATTGCATACATATTAGACTAAATAATTTCAGCTTAATTATACTGAAGAGATTACAATTCAGCATCTTTTTTTCATTGTCTTTTTCTTTGATTATTTAAATTTAAATTTGGATTTTATTTTATTAACATGATTTTTGGCTTCAGCCAATTGAGTTTTTAATCATTGTTGTAGTATGTGAAATCACTGGAAGCTCTGTCCAAAAAAGAAAAATATAATGAGAATAGTCCTAAATTTCTTTGCAAATCTAAGGGCATTTTCTTCTACTACATACTTACCTTCATTATTTTTTAATCATAGCTTTCTCTTTCGCCTCGTATTTATTTATTTATCTTGTCTACAAAAATTGTTATGTGACTAATCTCTAATTAGAGAAAGTTCAGCCAATTTTTTAATACCCTGGAAGGCATTTTATTACTAACTGGTGAGAAGTTACTAGACACAAAGTGGAAATATTTTAATACAATTTAAAGCAATGCTAAGTATGAATAAGACATTATTCACCCATCACTGTTTTTTGACTTTTTTAAAGGTGGGTAACTATGTAGATATGTGGCAGTTATGTTCAAAGCCAAAATTTACCTTTGGTCCCTCTCTGATGCTGTTGCCATTATCATCTTCATCCAGATTGCTGTGTCTGAGTCTTCTTTGGTTGGTAACTACATGCCTGTCTTCACAGGAATTAATGACCATTATCATCCCTAAGAGTAGGAAGGGTTGCCAGCCCACCTGCTGCCCCACAAGAGTGGGGACCAGATGTCTGGGAGCCATGGGTATTTATGAACACAGTACAATTTACTTTGATTCACACATTGGAAGTGCTCTGGAACAAATCTGCTTGTACAGGGGAATGAGTGCCTATTAAAACAAAACTTCCTATTAATTTGAATAATTTAGGTCTCTACTATTGGTACTAGTGCAAAAAAAATTTAAGAAATACTTCAGAACTCTAACATCGACTTTGTGTATCATGCTTTTATGAAGCCTCTTTAAAAATCAACCACATTACCAATCGGCTGTGCTAGGCACATTCTTCAGACATAAATCAAGAAGACACCACAGGCCCACTTCCCTGAGCCCCTAGTCAAAAAGAATTTGACTCCTTTACATGTGATGGGACTATCAGTTTCCTTCCCTCAAAACGGCAACAACTCTACCATCTCACCCACCCAAACACACGTACACCACACTCTGACACACATTAATATAGGGGACATCTTAGATGATACTTTTTAATTTCTATTAGTTTTCTTCTAAAGAAGAATGAAGTTGGTAGGTAGTCCCTCTTTCCACTCCAACACATACCCAATTATGGTCTCAATGTAGGTTGCCAGGGTTACATAGTGTTTCCATACTTTCTTAGATGTAAGTGAACAGAGCTCCTAAGTTTAAGATCCTAACTAGGGTTCATCTGGGGTTGAGATGATCTTTTGAGATGATTAAAAATTAAAGCAAAGAATACTACAAGAAATACAAATATCACAGAAGAAATATAAAAACAAAAACAAATAATTTAAACAATACATTTTTACAAAGGAAAATCATGGTACCCTATAAATCTGGGAAGAGAAGGAATTCCATTGAGGTTATTCAGCAGTGATATTTTGATGCTTCTAATGTTGTGCTTTCACTAAAGCTTATAGAATTAAAGTTTGAGAAGTTTGATGTTGAGCGCGATAACTACTGCCGATATGATTATGTGGCTGTGTTTAATGGTGGAGAAGTCAATGATGCTAAAAGAATTGGAAAGTATTGTGGTGATAGTCCACCTGCGTAAGTAGCACCTGTTTTATTTCATAATATTTTGGTGGCCCAAGACTTTTCCTATTAAATTGCCCAGTTATATCTTATTTTGGGGAAGACTTTATGTTATTGTTGTTTTGTTCACAAATTCTTGGGTTCCATGACAGTGGAGTTCCATACAGCACCAAAACGAAGAGTAGTCAACCCAGAAAGTAAGGCAACATTACCAACTGTAGAGAGGCCTCAACAGCCGAAGAGATAAACAGAAGCCGAGTTGGTGATGCCCCAGGGGCAGATACTGCGTCAGTTTCCTGGATATGTCACTGCCCTGCAAAGGTGAAGTTCAGCATCACAGTAGAATGGGGAAAATTCTAAGAAAATAAGCAGGGGCCTGAATACTGAGGATCCAGAGAAGGAAACCAGGAAGCTTACTTAATCAGAGATCTGTCCTGGACCTTTCAGAACCTTGTGGCACCTCATCACATTGTTACTCAAATCTCAGCTGAGTGAGCCTGAAAGGTTCTGTGTATTTATCAGCAAACATTTATGGTGCTAAATGCTCTGCCACTTACTAGCTGTGTGACATTGGGCGTGTTACTTTAATAATTAAGAATTTTTAACATATTCAAGTTAGTTATAATTTAAATATTACTATACCCAAATTTGTTGGAGAAAGGCCCATTTCTACATTCCTAAAGAAAGTGTTCCTTGTATTCTTTTTCTAGTGCTGTTGTAACAAATTACCATAAACGGAGTGACTTAAAACAACACATTTATCGTCTTACATTTCTGGAGGTTGGAAGTCTGAAATCAGTTTTACAAGGCTGAAATCAAAGTGTCATCAGCTCTGAGGGGAATCCGTTTCCTTGTCTTTTTTCAGCTTCTAGAGGCTGCTTACATTCCTTGGCTGTGGCTCCCTTCCTCCATCTTTGAAGCACATTAACTCCTATCTCTGCTTCTGTCATCGTGTTGCCTTGTCCTCTCTGAGAGTCAAACCTTCCTCTTATGAGGACAATCATGGTTACATTTACGCCTCACCTAGATAATCCAGGATAGTCTTTCCTCAAGATTCTTAACTTAAGCATCTCTGCAAAGTCCCTTGCATATACGGTGACCTATTCCCAAATTCCAGGGATTAGAATGTAGACATCTTTTGGGGCCATTATTGAGCCCTCCTTTATTCCAAACCAGTCTTTTTTATTTGTATCCTCCTTCTAACCTCCTCATTGTGTCCCTTGAAACTTTCCTCTACCTAGTAGTCCTCTTTCTCCATCTTCACCTCTGCCTTCTTTTTTTGTTCTTTCTCTATAACCTATAAACTTAAGTTCTCCAAAATTAAAAGAAAAAACTCTCTTGACTCTCTGTCCTGCTCTAGCATTTTTGCAATATCTCTCCTTCTGTCAATATCCAAATATTTTAAAAAATAATTTTGTTTCATTTCCTAGCAATATGGAAAATAAGCTACCTTTTAAAACCATCTCAGAATAAACACCAATGTTCCTTAAGTAAATATTAATAATAAAAAAGTTGAAGCATTGCTGAATTGGCAAAAATCTCAGAGGTCAGAAATGATGAGAAGCCCAAATCCAGAGAGATAAACTAGTACTTGAAGGTGACAGCTTCCTTCAGGACATGTGCTAGTTTTTGATGACCTAGAACTTCATTCTTAATAGATCATGCTTGGGGAGAGGAGACAAAGCTCAGGGTCCAAAAAGGAAGGAGATTGGATCACAGACCACGGCATAAAGAAGGGACCTAATAGAAAGTGACACGAATGTGATTGAACTAATCCTCTCCCTTCCCCAAAGAAAATAATAAGAAATATTGGCTGTTTTGGTTTTGGCTTTTGGTAAAGAGAAGAAGAGGTAGCCTCTGATGAGTATTCCTAATAAAAAACCAGTCAACATGTGCATTTGAAGGTTACAATTTACACTACCAAAAAACACTGTTCCCAAAAAACACAGTCAAGAATTTAGTTTAAAAGAGTTTACAATTTGATAGTTTCTCCAGGGTGACAAAAGAAAACTCAAATTCTGTCTGGAAGAATGCATCTTAACTTAGGCTTTAAGAGTGCCTATAAAGTTTCAAGGAACATAAGTTCTCAATAAAAAAAAAAAAAAGGAGAATCACAAAACACAAAGGAAAGCCAACATAAACAAAATCAACAGAAACAAACAGTATAGTCAGACCCACAGAGGCTATATGTAGTAAAATTATGAGACACAGAATGTGAAATAAATACGCTTAAATTCATGTGAAACATTAAACAAGAGACTATAAAGTACAGCTATTTAAAAGTATGAATAAGAAACAAGAGACTTTCAGAAATGATTAGAAAAGAGCCTAATAGAATTTCTAGAACTGAGACATGATAATATAAAAAAAACTTAATACATGAGTAAATAACTGATAAGACATAGATCCAGAAAGAATTAGGGAACTGAGAAATAATTACCTGGAATATAGCACAAAGAGACAAGCAGATGGAAAATATAAAGGATAGATTAAGAGTCACAGAGGCTAGAGTGAAAGTGTCTAATAAACATTTAATCAAGAGTTCCCAGATAAAGAATAGAGAATGTAGGGAGTTTAATGTTTGAAGAAATAATAGCTGAGACTTTTCCAATACAGATGAAAGATGTCAATTATCAAATTCAAGAACTCAATAAATCCTAAGCAACAAATATAGTAATATATCCATTTCTACATGCATTATAGTAAAACCACTAAATAACAAAGATGTTGAAAATAGCCAGAGAGAAAAGACAGATTATGACAAAGGAAAGAAAATTAACCTAATACTCAGCTTCTCAATAGCAACAATGGAAGTTAGAAGATCTTAGAAGATCTTCAAAGTGCTGAGACAAAATAACTGTCAAGCTTGAGTTATTTACCCAGAAAAACCTCTCTTTTGTGAATTTGGGTGAAATGAAGGCCTTTTCAGTTAAACAAAAGCTGAGAGAGTTTACAACCAAAAGCCCCTAACCAAAGAAACTTCATTATGTTCTTCAGGCAGAAAGATAATGATCACAGATAAAAGACTGAGATGCAGGAAGAAACACTGAACACATAGTGGTCATAAGAGTTGAAAGATTCTGAGGTCTTTGTATTATTTGAGAACAGGGTGAAGATATTAAACTTTATAATACGCTAAAGTAAATATGGATGTTAAATTTAGGGTAACTTACAGGAAAAGTAGAAATAGTCTTTAATTTCCAAAACACTGGAGGAAAAACATAAAAGGAGAAAAAAAGTTTGATCCAAAATAAAGGGAAAAAGAGAAACATAAAAAATGCGGCCAAATAAAAAGCACAAAATAAAATAGGAGAAATATCTCTAGATGTATCTGTAATCAGTATAAATGCTGATGAATCAAATCATTAATGAAAAGCCAAAGAGTATCAGACTGGATAACAAAGCAAAATCCAGTTATATACTGTTTTTAAGACACATCTTCAAAATATAAGAACCCAGCATTTGAGAATAAAATGATAAAAAAGATATTGGTGGCAAATGCTAATTGAAAGAAAACTGGCATAGCTTTATTGATATCAAGAAAAAGCAGATTTTTGGCAGAAAGCATTACTAGAAATGTTCCATATAATGATAAAAAGTGCAGTTTATCAGGACATGTACTAGTTCTTGATGACCTAGAACTTCATTTTTAATAGACCATGCTTGGGGACAGGAGACAAAGCTCAGGGTCCAAGCAGGGAGTAATTGTATGTACATCAAAAATATGCAAAGCAAAAAAATGAATAAAAATTAAAAGACCATTTTTGTAGTAGATTTCAAACACATCTTTTAATAATTGACAGATTAACTGAATTACAGAAAGATGGAAAATCAGGATGCAAAAAAAGAAAAAACAATTAACAGGCTTGTTCTAATGGCTAGAGAACACTGCGTCCAACGATGAGAAAATGTATTTTTTTTTCCAAGCAAAAAAATGGACACAGGAAAAAGAAAAAACCAGAATTGCCAAATAATCACTAAAGAAGTTTGATCTATAGTTAAAAGTTATCATGCAGGGGAACAGGCCCAAATTGCTTTTTTCCGTGAATTCTAACAAATGTTTGCTGACAGATAATTTCTACACTACACAGATGCTTTCAGAGAAAAATAGGGATTGTGCCACAACTAATTTTATAAGGCTTATATAAGTCGGCAACAAAACAAGGTAAGGACAATATGAGAAAATAATATTAAAGACAAATCTCACTTATGAATGTGATAAAAAAAATTAAATCCTAAAAGAAAACATACTAGCAAGCCAAATTTATAAAAATATCTTTTGACCAGGAATTCAAGGTTGGCTTGAATTTAGAAAATCTATTAAATTTATACATTATCAGATGTATGACTTGTAGATTTATGTTTTTATTTGTTGAAAACATTAATTTATTAAAAATATCTTTTCTTAAATAGCTTGAATTTAAAATTTGTATTTTTAAAAGATATTATTTTAATAGCAAAAAATATGTAAAATACTCAAGAATAAATTTAACAAATTCTATGCAAGGCCTTGATAGAAAAAATTATAAAACCTTACTAAAAGACATTTTAAAGGACCTAAATAAATAGAGCTATACATTGTTCTCATGAATAGGAAGAATCAGTACCATTAAAAATATCGAAATTGGTTTTCCATTAAATCTGAGAGCCTGGTTCTAAAATGTGCATGGAATTGCAAAGGGGGTGGGAGGGGTGATACTAAGTCAGTTCTGAAGAAGAAGAACCTGGCAGGAGGATTTGCCTCACCATGATGTAGCCATGTCAGAAAGATGTTGTAATTAAGACAATGTGGTTTCATCAAAGAGATAGACAAATTGAGTAGTGAAAACACCAAAAAGAGGCCAGAAAGGTTCCACATGTGTCCAAAGATTGGGCACATCACAGAAACTCACAGGTCAGCAGGTAAAGAATAGCCCTATTGCAAAATAAGGCAGGGACAATTTTTATTCATGTGGGAAAAATGGATCACATTCATATCTAATATCACAAACATCAACTACCAGATGGATTGGGACTTCAATGAGAAACCCAAATGAGAATTTCTGCTCATCAAAATTCACCTTAAAGAGAGGGGAAAGAGAAGGCACAAAACGGATATTTGTAACATATTTTACAAAGAACTAGGTTCCAAAATGTATCAAGAAATCCTAAAAATTAATAAAAGATAACAAATAGAAAAAAAATGGTTAAAAGACATGAAAGGCATTCCCAAAAGAAGAAAGCTACACAGTGAATAGTCTTTGAAAAGAGTGTAAATTGGTACAACCATTTTGGCAATTGGTTTGGTGTTATCTAATGAAGTTGAAAATGAGCATCTATCCTGTGACACAGCATAGAGCATTTATCCTACCCTCCTAGTGTGCCCACTAATGGTACGTTTGCCCACGTGCACCACGAGACATATACAAAGAGTGTTCTCAGCAATATTGTTTGTAACTGGTGTGGAAGAGGGGTAAACAGCCAAATGTTTATGAACAAGAGAATAGTTAAATTGTGTTTTAGCACACACTACACAGCAGTGAAAACAGTAGATGACTCTCACCATTATAATGTTGAAGGTGAAAAAAATAACAAAAATACACACCATACCCTTTCATTTATATGAAGTTTAAAAGCATGCAAACTTATACAATATATTATTTAGTGATGCATATGTATATCGGTAAATCTATAGATAAAAGAAAAGTATAAACACACCATTGAGGGCAGTGGTTGGGGTCGGGGAGGGGGAGGCGATGGAGGAGGCTGTTGAACACCACTCACTTCTGAGGAGTTTGTCTGGAATAGCCTGCCTGCCTACCATCAACTAACACTTTTACCAGAGGGATAATTTTTCATAGAGTATTTCTGGGATGGGGCAGTGTAGAAAATGAGAAAATCTGTTTGGGGAGGTTTTCCCCTGTTAAAAGTATGAATAGAAGGAGAAGTGTTGTGCTTGGTGGGACATCACCTATGTCTGGTTCAATGCAGTATCAATAACACTGAATTCAGTTCAAAACATTTATTACATCCCAGCCATGTGGTGGGCACTAGGTTAGGTACTTGAAATGCAAAGGTAGGGAGGGGTGACAGAGATGAAGAGGAGGATGTGGATCAAGAAATATTAGGAGGCAAAATTGGCAAGACATGGTGATTGAATGTAGTGATTGAAGAAGAGGAACACTGTGGGATGACAAAGTAGTCAGACAACATAACCAGCTATAAGACATGAAACAGTATCCTTAGTTCATTCTTGGGATTTCCTGGGGTGGATTCAAATGAAATTTCTTCTTGTCTTTCTAGTGATTTGTAACATTAATTTACAGATACAACACTTGGCCCTCAATACATTTATGTCACTTTGATTCTGTCACATTCATACTAAAGCTTAGTAGCAGCATAACAAAAATATGACTGTTACTAAAATACTCTTCCTTGAGAAAATTCGGTTTCCAATATGTTACATTCTTACTAAAGTTCAGTAGCAGCATAACAAAAATATGTCTTTGTTACTAAAATACTCTGAGAAAATTTAGTTTCCAATGTATTCTTCGAAGATTAGTTCACAGAAAAGGCAGTGAATGATCACTATCATTATAGCCTAAAAGGCTGATCTGGTTGGGACTTAGGTTTCCTCTGGTGCTTATAATAACTGCCCTTTTTTTTTTTTTTTTTTTTTTTTTTTACGCCTACAGCACCTGGTCTTCCTAGGTGGTCTCCCATTCAAGTACTAACCAGGCCCAACCCTGCTTAGCTTCCAAGATCAGACGGGATCGGGAGTGTTCAGGGTAGCATGGCCGTAGACTAATAACTGCTTTTTGTAATTTTATCATTTAAACAAGAGTAACATTTGTTTGTAATTGTAGTTGACAGTTGTGTTTCATACACACTATTTGTATTTATTTAATGGAATTTGTTTTCAAAAGCAAGATAGAATATTTTTGTTAAAGACTTGATTCTCAGAAGCATTATTTAAATGACCTTGGCCACTTTCGTGACCAGAACTGTAAAAGTCATGAAGCCCACTCTTAGGTTTGCTCCATCCCTTGGCTCAGAAGATAAGAACTTTAGGTAAGAAAAGGTCTTGCAGTATTTCTTACTGGTTGGATCAAGTACAGATCTACTCTCCCCTCTATACACTCCCACTCAAAGTAGCTGATAGGTGGGAAAAAATTATTTATATGTCCGTGATGCCTAAGAAGTGGTTTGGCTGAGAGAAGATGCCTCAAAAAAGGACTTTAGTCAAACCACCAATTAACTCAAATAACTTGTTTCAAAAATACTTGTCCCTAGAGTCATCTGGTCTTGGGTTCAAATTCTGACTCCCCTGCATACTAGCTGTAGAGTCTTGGGCAAATCACTTGAACTCTCTGAACTTCAGTTACCTGTTCTATGAAAAGGGGATAGTAATAGGATTGATGTGTAGACAGAATTCAACAGTGCCTTACTGAGCAAACAGTAAATGTTAGCTATTAAGCATTAAGATTGAGTAGATTAAAGCTTTCACCTTTTTAAAAAGTATTTTAGCTCTTAAGTTTAAACAAATAGTAATCTTTTGTCAGAAATTAATGGAAAGCTAG
This sequence comes from Pteropus vampyrus, assembly GCF_000151845.1. Taxonomy (NCBI): domain Eukaryota; kingdom Metazoa; phylum Chordata; class Mammalia; order Chiroptera; family Pteropodidae; genus Pteropus; species Pteropus vampyrus. The sequence continues at coordinate 6,280,645 of NW_011888878.1, forward strand.
AAAATTCTACATTTTAGTACCAACTAGAGTGTATTTCTACACTTAAACTTTGAAATATATACATATATACTTAAACATGTTTTTCTTCTTTTAGACCAATTATATCTGAGAAAAATGAACTTCTTATTCAGTTTTTCTCAGACTTAAGCTTAACTGCAGATGGATTTATTGGTCACTACAAATTCAGGCCAAAAAAACTACCTACAACTACAGCACTACCTGTTACCACCACATTCCCTATAACTACAGGTAAGTTTTTCAGTTTCGAAGTTCATACACAAACTTAAGGAGTATAAGAAAAGTTCTTCTGAAGTAGGAAAAAATAAGAAGGGGATATTTGAAACTAAAATAAGTTAAATAAGATGAAAACCTATGTCAGAGAATAATGCAACTCCATTAGTGAAAGAAAAGTATAAAATGTAAGAATAAAAATAATAATTTTTAAAAGTCATCTAAGAAAATTATGACCACTTAACAATTACTAGGAACCCTATTATAGGCACAGATCATTATAATACTAATTTTTCTTTCCTGGCAATTATAAAATTATGGTTTTCTTTTTACTACATAGAATTGTAGTATCTTAGGTTGAAGTTCTAAGGCTTGATGCTAACCTGTTTTCACATATGCCGGTATTTGGGCTTTTTTTCCCCCTTTGCTCCAAAATGTGTCATACAAAATATATTATTTTTTCAAATTGGAGTAAATCAAACAAAAATATTCACTGTATCATAGAAGCCAGTGGGAAACTCTGGTCTGGGGTATGGTCTAAGAAGTGGAGAGGCAGGAGTGGGTCACTGTCTGTATCTAGTCTCTACATTCTGTCAGCTCCACCCACTGGGATTTCAGGCCTCAGATCTCAACATCTAAATGCAAGGAGGGAAAAAAGTGGAAGGGAAGGATCTAAGGTTAAGATATGAAATGGACTGAAATAAGACCAATTGTATTGCCAACTATTTTCCGTATGTACCCTGGGTAGGGCCATCCTGAGTACAAGCACTTACCAAAAGGCTGATTTTTCTGAGCACTCCCCAATTGTGCCATCTTGTGGCCTGGAAGTATACTGCCTCATGTTACAGCAGTATTTCTCCAGCTCATCTCAGTAAACCCTGGTGGCCTTATTCTTTTCAGTGAATTATCTATATGGTCATAAGCATGGGGTTTAGTGGTTCCCCAGCTTTTATCTTGAGTCCTAAACTGAAATTGCAAACATGGGTTTGTAATTTATCTTCTAGAGTTTTGCAACTGCTAAACATTTCAGTGAAAATTTAGGAAACTCTTGTTTTTATCACAGTTTTCTGCCTCAAACCTGCTTTTCTACCTTTTTTCCCTGGCATGGCCCACACACAGCACCTCTTAGGGTCATTTTTTACTTCCTCTGTCTTATCTCCCCACTGCATGCCCCACCACCACAGAGCAGACCATGTCATTTTTCCCCCTTAAATTCATTATCTACACCTGTGCCATCTAATACAGTAGGCACTACCAAACACTTGGAATGTGGCTAATGATACTGAGGAACTGAAATTTTAACTTACTTAAATTTTAAAAGCCTCATGTGGCTTGTGGCTGCCATATTGGATAGCACAGGAGCCCAGCTCCTTTAAGTGGTATGTAAGTCCCTTCACATTTGATCTCTAGCCTCTCTGTAGTTTTATCTTTAGTCCCTACCACCTCTCTCCTTGTGCTCTAAGTATTTTCAATTTTATTCTAAGTGTGGGAAAAGCTGTTGATGGATTTAAGCCAAGTTCAGGATTAGATTCACACTATGGAGATCACTCTGGCTACTGTGAGGTGAATGGATTGTAGAGGTCAACAGGATCCACAGATTCTCGTGGTTGTCCATGTGAACTACGTGTGCGATAACAGAGATAAAGAGATCATCAAGAGGTATTGACCTTTGTGCAAGCCAGGGACCTTGGGAGATATTGACAGGGCTTGATGATTAATTTGAGTAGGGAGATCAGAGCAGTATCAAGAGTGTTTCCCAGGTCCCTGGCTTGCAAAACACAGGAGATAATGTTACCATTTGGCAAAGTCAAGCACTGAGTTTAGGGGTATGACCTTGTTGAGTTTGAGGTGTCTGTAAGAGACTCAAGTGGAGATGTCGTGTAGATAGCTATACATGGGTCCCCAGACCAGAAGAGAGATTTAAATTTGAGAGTCATCAGTATATACATGGCTGACATCATGATCCAGAGTGAGATTACCTAGGAAGAAATTAGGGATGAAAAAAGGAGAAGGGCTGGAATTAAATCTGTAGAATCTCCAGCATTTTAAAGAGGAGGATATGCTGGCAAAGGAGACTGAAAATCAGCAGCTAAGAAGAGGCAAGGAAGCCAGCAGTAGGTGTCATAGAAGCCATGGATGAAAATGTTTTAAGAAGGGAATGGTGAGTAATTCAAATGTTGATGAGACTTCAAAAAAGGGAAGTATTAAAATGTTTCCACTTGATTTCATGACGTGGAGGCTCCTGGAGACCCTAGCAAAAGTCGTGTGAGTGGAGTTGTGTAGGCAGAAGCCAGACAGAATGGGCTGAGGGGGTGTGTGGAACAAGGCAAAGAAACTGAGACAATAAATTCCAGCAACTCATTTCACAAGTTTGGCCCTAAGGAAGGAGAGAAGCCTTGAGTGTCTGGAACAAGTTAAAGCTAATGGGAAATCACCTATAAAGGAGAACATATTGATGGACAAAAAGAATAAATTGAAGAAGTGATTTCTATGAAGGTGAGGTGTGGCCTCCAGAGGGCTCAGAAGGACAGATCTTAGACTAGAGGTGGGACATCCTTCTCTCTCAGGGGAGGAAAGCAAGAGAGAGGGTACAGATAAAGACAACTCAGACGTTTGGTGGGGATCTCGACATTTTCTTCTATGATCTTTGTTCTCTCTAGAAAATAAGTGAAGCCACCTACTGAGAATGAGAAGGGAGGTAGAAGACTGGGTGGAGGTGCGCGTGGTTAGGAGAATGAGAAAGAATTTGAAACACAGCTGTGGAAATTGGAGAGTGAGTTGATCCACCAAACAGCTTGTCACTTTGATGAGGGTCTGTTTGTGCACTCGGCTGAGTGTGAACATAGATAAACAGGCTCCTACAGAATTCGAACAGGGTCGAAGGACAGAAGGAAAGAGAGTTTACGATATTGTCAAGAAAATGACTGAAATAATGGACCACGAAAACTAAGTGGAGTAGCCAAGGAAGTAAAGGTGATTGGTGAAAATGAGAGAGGTCAATGTGTTGAACCTCTAAAGACAGGAAAAAAAAAGTAGTCATGAAAGTAAATAAATAGCTAAACTCTAAGGAGAGGAGAGGCTATACTGGATATGAGGAAGTCTAAATTTGAAAGATTGGTGACTAAAGACTTTTGCAGGAGAACATGTGAGCTTAGGACTGAGTGAGATGGAGCAGAGGAAAAGTCTCTGGGAAGGATGAGGCCACAGCACTGAGAGGGATTGTCGACAGTGAGGTGGCCTCAGGAACACACAGGGAGGCTGAGAGCTAGGTGCCATGCTGAGGAGGGTAGGTGTTAGAGAGACCACAGGAGGATGAGGAGGGTCAGGGGAGTATAGCTGATGATCTAAGGGCAAGAGAGCAGGGATCTACTTAGGGAAAGAGGGAGCAATGTGGGATACCCACCCAACTTCCAAACTGATGTCCTGCGGCTGAGAAGGAGCTGGTTTCCAGTGGTCCGCCTAGAAAGGTGCCCTTTCATTGGCCCAGGAGAACCACTAATGCCACTACTTTTTGACTTAGTTAATTAAGTAAATTTAGGTCCCTAACTTCTGGAACAATGTTCCCTCTAAATGGTTGCTGAGTTCTTTTTCATAAAAAAAAAAAAAAAAAAGTGTGTATGTGTGTGTATGTATGTTTATGTGTGTAAGCCATTTTATGTAGTTTAACATTAAATTGTATATATTTTAATATTGTAATCCACTTCAGATGTTTTTTTGCAGTTAAGTAGGGATACAAATTAAGAGTAAGTAAATAAATAAAAAATTCACAAAAGGCTCGGCAGAACATATTAAAAGGGCAATATTACAATTACAAATCCTTACCAAGTACAATTCATTTTTAATGATGATAAATAAGGATTAAATATTTTCATTTCGTTAACCCAAGGTTTCTCAACCTTGGCACTATTAACATTTTAAGCCAGATAATTCGTCGCTCTTGAGCACTGTCCTGTCCATTACGGGTGTCTCACAGTAACCCTGGTACCTGCCCACTAGAGGCTGGTATCACCTCCTCGTTGTGACAACCAAAATATTTCCAGGCACTGCTAAATATCACTCAGGTGGCAAAATTACCCCCAGTTGAGAACCAATGTGTTTATCTTTTAGTTTTACTTTTAAATTTCTCTGCTTCTCAATTCTTAATATCCTTAGAAGCAGTAACAGGCTCAACAGAAATGTTTAGTAATTGGTTGCATCTAATTACAGATGTAACACGTTACATGTGAGCAGTATTTCTAAAAAACCTGTACTATCCACATTTAGGTAATTGCATGTTTTAACTGCACCAAAAAAACCTCCCTCCATCCTCAGGAGAAACATCATAGGATTCCTTGTGCGAAGTGAAGAGTTTACCTATATTTTCTGATTTCATATTTGTTGTGAATATGGGTTTTCCTAAGCAGGACACATGGGTGACTATATCTATTTTGGGTTGTAGTGTTAAATGTAAACGAAGAGGAGAATAGGGCTAAATTTGGGTTATCTTTGATCTCAGGTTTAAAATTCAGCAGAGGGTATTGAGTTACACTGAGGAAATTGGAGCAGTAGTTGGTAGCACGAAGAATTTCTTTTGTACGCTTTCTAATTATTTCATTGCAATGACAGATTGGTGGCTCGGGGAAATAAATGAGAATTTTAAAAGGATAGATTCATATCTAAATGCCAATTATATTTGAATTCATTTTCCTGAATCTTATGTCTTTCTTCTTTTAATTAAGGTTTAAAACCCACTGTGGCCCTGTGTCAACAAAAGTGTAGATGGACAGGGACTCTGGAGAGCAATTATTGTGCAAGTAACTTTGGTAAGAAATAAAACCCAGCCTTTTCTCTTTAGTAAGAAACTTGAGACTGCATGCTTAGTCTCAAAGGAATCGCCATGACGGTGATGGGAAAGGGTCAGTTACACTCTTCATTTACCCAAGAAAATATTTTCTTGCACACTAAGGTATATTGACTTGTGCTGTTCAAAGTGTTAGATTTCACAACTGAGAAAAATATTTATACAGACAAAGTACTTTTTCACATAAACTTAATTTGACTCCTGGTACATGATACTGCTACTCTGCATATTCTGGCTAGCTCAGTATTCTTGAAAAAAAAAAAAAAACCCACGTGCCTCTTTTCTCACATATTTTTCATGTACTGAGTATTTTTTCAAACATCTGTAATTCAACTTAAGTAAATTAGAAACATATCCAGGCTGGTCTCTCTCACAAGATATTCAGGTATGTCCTCTTCAGTGTCCTTCCAAATACTAAATTAAAACTTGGAAACCTGAAATCTATTTGGAGACTCATAATTTGGAACCTGAGGAGATATTACTTAATGACTTAGAATTTCTAAGAGATTTTTCCAATAAAAAATAGTTGTACTTTCTGTGAAAAGCACTCAAGAGCAAAAGATAACCAAATTTAATTATGTTATTTTCAAAAGGAACATTTAAAAAAAGTATGAGGAAAAGAAAATTGCTGTAGTCTAAATAGGTTACCCAAAAGAAAGGGCCTCCCAGAAGCAACTTTGCTTGCTTTTTCTGTGCCTTAAAGTGGTAACTGTCTGCAGCTCAGTCAGACTATATAGCAGTGAAGTGAAGGCACTGAGAAATCTGGGGCCCGACACCCCTCTGGAGTTTGCATGCCAAAATTCAAGTAACTGGCATAAAAATGAAAACAAATAGCATCAGGTGTCATTGCCACCAACCATATTTAGTTTAGTCTTCTGTAGGAGGTGCTGAAGGAAATCTCCCTCCCTGTCCTTTGGAGCCACCTGATTCCACTGAGCTACAGACTGACATTTTGCAGTGAACACTAATCACCTGGAATCAAAGTAAGGCATGACAGGAATTCTGATTTTATGAGCTTTGCATACTGTGTAAGCAATGAGTTCGCACTTTGCCCAATAAGGGTAGTACAGCCAAGTACAAAACTTGATTTATTCCAATGTGTGTCACTTGTATGGCAAAACGACCACATATTATCAGCAGTGGCCTACTGGTTCTCAGCCAGCACTGATAATACTCCTCTAGGGGTAGTTTGCGGTTGTCACAATAACTGGGGGGCACTACTGGTTTTTCTAGGCAGAGACAGGACTCATAAAAAGTCATTCGATACAAGTCCTGCACCACACCGAATTATCTCCACCAAAATGCCAAAAGCATGCCTTCGAGAAACACAGCATCTTTCCTTCTATGGCTCAGAAATGAGACTTTTTCCTCTGAGTGTCACAATAGAAAAAGGAGTTACATAATGAAAAGCAACTGAATTTTGCTAGAGTTTTTTTTAAGCAAGAAAATGATTTAAGTTACCCCTCAGTTCTATATTTTGACTTGTTAAATGAGATAAACAAGATGGATAAGAAAGGGAATATCAAAGACCCGTAAAGAGACAGATATTACTGATAATTAAAGAGAGATGAGGACCCAAGAGATGAACCAAAGTTCTAGGAGGGTGGACAGCTAAAAGAGAGGTCGGGGAAACACAGAAAGGTAGGCACCCACCTGTAGAGACACAAAGACTCTGATCTTCATGTCTCAAACCCCTCATGCAACCTCCTAGTATGGTATCACCTCTAAAGATTCAAGGCCTTCTTAAATAGCAGCTCATAGGCCTGTACCACACGTTGGGTGAGACGTTGCAAAGAGTCCCCATCTCAGCGACAGACTGCAATGCAGCGGCTATCTGGGTTTCTGTCCTAGGCAACCACCTGGGCAACATTACAGCTCCACGGCTCCTTTTCTCAACTTGAATTTTGGAGACAAATGTACAGAATCAATTGCTCTATTAAGGCATTCGCTCTAACATTAAAATGTTTCCCATCTGAAACTTAGAAAAATAAAAAATTTTCAGTTCGCTTACATTTGCCTTCACTGTTACATTACTTCAAAAATGTTTTCTTCTGCAGTATTGGCCGGCACCGTTATCACAACGGTCACTCGAGGTGGAAGTCTGCATGCCACAGTCTCACTCATCAACATCTACAAAGAGGGAAATCTGGCAATTCAGCAGGCCGGCAAGAACATGAGTGCCAAGGTCATTGTGGTCTGCAAGCAGTGCCCTCTCCTGAGAAGGGGTAAGTAAAAAGGAAAACTTTCGTCTTGTAGAGGAACTCAGGGACAGAGAAGGGAACAAGAGAGTATCTCAGAGCAAGCCATGGGTCTGTCTATGCCATGGCTGGTCTAGGGAATCAAATCAGGGCTAATATATTGCCCACTTCTGGTATAGAAGGAAGGCCTTTGGAGTCAGGCAGAACTGGGCTCTAATTCCAGTTCTTATAACTTGTGAAAAAGACAAGGTAGTAGAAATGATGAACGAGTCCAAGAAGCATTTGAAGTTGGATAACAGGGAACAGACACAAAGGAGCAGTTCAGGAGAAAATTGTCAGTCATTGCACTTAAGGTGCCAATATTGTAAGAAAAAGGAAATTCAGAGCTGAAGTTCAGAAGAGAAAGGTATTAGGGGCTAGAATTAAGAGATTTGGGAATCATTTTTAGATAAAGGATCATTAAATCCATATGTAGGAATGAGTTTATTAAGAGAAATTTTGGAAAAAGGGGAGTTGCTCCAGAGCCAGAGGCACATTGTTTTTAAACACGCTCGTTAACATTGTCGAAGTAGTGTATGTTCAAGAAAAAGTAATGTCTGTTCTATAGTTTTTAAAAAGTTTAAATAAGTACAGAAATAAAATGTGAAGCATTTTCATTTTCAAAACCAGTGGTCCTATGAAAAGTTTCTTCCAGAAAGTTTCTGTCCATATAAAACATGCACGTACTCACTTAGAGAAATGGAATCATGCTATACACATCTACTGCAACTTGCCCCCACATGATATTTACGTAGATGCCTTTCTGCAAATAGCACATATAGATAGATCTCTCTCTTTAGAATGGTAAATAATGCCTGGTATTCCCGTGTGTGATATGCCATGATTATCCAATCTCAGCTCATTCCTTTCCTCGGTCTCGTTACAAACCTCTCCCACAACCAAAACAAACCAAACCACATGTGTGTGTGCACACACACACAGACACAGAAATACAGAATATTCACTTCAAGAAGGCTTTACTATGAATCTGGATCGTTCAGAAAAGCCAGGAAGCCAGCAGCGTCACACTGACTTTTTAGAGGGAACAGCAAAGGCTCTCTAAAAGATAACGCTTCTTTCCAGAACTGCCAGGAACAGCAAATAATGATGCTAGCAGTCCAGACTTGAGGTGGCATTTACCTGTCCAGCCTACCAAGCTTTTACAGGCTCAAGACCACTGTGATGACAGTGTTATCCCACAGAGGAAGGATTACACAAGAGAAAAGAGAAACACGTATTTTTCTTATGATGCTCTGGGGAAGAGGGAAGGAAGATAAAGAAGGTAGTAATATGCACTTCCTTTATGGCATTTTTCTGAGGCAGTATAAATCTTCAGAGTTGAACCCAACATGTGTCAGCTTAGGCACCAGTCAGTCCAGGCATAAACTTAGTCAGACACACTTATATATATTTTAAAAATAGTGTAACTGATGTAAGTACTTTGTAGTACCTGTTTTTGTAAGAGACTATAGGACTGCAAAGAAGTATATGATGAAATCATGCCCTCAGGAAACTTACATAGTATATATGCTTGAGATATTGCAAAAACATTCAAGACAACTGAAGACAGTAGATCATTAGTTGCCAAATACCTGAGAAATCCAGAAGCGCTATGGGATTTCGAGAGGCCATCTGAGGATGGCGTGTCTGGGGCACTCACGGGAGGCCCCTGGAGCAGTTGAGAGCCTTTCCCATGAGCATAGTGCATCATTCTTGGTAGACACTCAGTAAATACACCAGACCTACAGCGCTGCAGAGCAAGACATGACCGGATCTAGTTATTCCAGCCAATTTCCCAGTGTCAGCAGAGCTGGAACATGTTACTCAGTTTTTAGGTTTTTGCTGATGAGAGTCTTAAACCAGTAGAATAAATATTTAATTGTATCCCTACAGAACATTTATCTAGAGGTAAGTTATAGTCTAAGTTGTTTCAAACAAACACACATAGAGAAAAAAATTAATTTTATGTTCTCTTTTTTTAGGTCAAAATTACATTATTATGGGCCAAGTAGGCGAAGATGGGCGAGGCAAAATTATGCCAAACAGCTTTATCATGATGTTCAAGACCAAGAATCAGAAGTTCCTGAATGCCTTGGAAAACAAGCAATGTTAACAGTGAACTGTGTCAATATAAGCTTCATTCTGTCATTGCCTTGGAAAGATCTATTTTTCTCAGTAGAAAAACAATCTTGTAATATTAAATATTGAGCATTCGGAAAGATTTACTCTTCACATGATGGAGGTATGAGACCTCTGATATTGCTGATGGAAGTTCTGTGCCTGTACCAAGAGGAGCAATATCTAATGGAGAACCTGCAGACTCACTGTGGTGATAGGAGACTACCTGTATCAAGCGTTGACAGTTTGGAAGCAGTTTATTTATACATGTCTGTACAAGGGTATTTTAGAAATGAGTTTTGTGAAGATGTAAAAAAGATTTTATAAGTGCGATATTTATAGTGGTATTTGTTTTACCTTCAAGCGCTTGCTTCAAGGTGTCATATTCTTCTCTTGCATTTTTAAATCAATGCTTAATAAAATATTTTAAATGATTATATAACAACCATTAAACTTGTTTTTATAGAAAGTGGGACACTATAAAAAGAATATTTTCTGCTATTTACTTATATGTTTGTCTTTGTAACAATTTACACCATGCTCAAAGAGTTAGCCTTCACAGAACTTCGGGGGCTGGATGGGTTCAGTAATGTAAACAGATTATGATTCTTCTCTGCAGAAACAGAAATGTTAGCGCTTGAACGGTATCCCTCAGGGATCTAGTTCAACTGCCCCATTTGTAATAGAAACAAGCTCAGGTATATTTAGTGACTTGTCCAGGCACACATCTCCCATGAGACAGAGCAGGCACTCAAGCTCAGAAGTCCTAATTCCAAACCCGGTGCCCTTTAAGCCCCTAGGAGAGATCCTTGCTGCCCCAGAGGAAAGCCCTCTTATCTTCACTTGCAGAGTTCAATTCTTGTTTTCCTAGCCTAAATCATAATTGGTCACTTTATAAGACTTGAAATGAACACTCCTATCCTGTTCAAGTTAACTGAATCAGGCTGTGTCAGCTAGGATGCACTCTGCAGTTGCCTTTGAAAAATCTATTTTCACTCAGCGGTGGAAGAACTGTAAAAGAACTCCCATCATTCGCACAGAGCTGCTTAAAATGTCTCTGTACCTGCAATAGGTGTGGCCACCAGCCCTCAGGAGCTGCGGAAGAGGGGCCGACCACCCCGGTCGAGGAGGTAGAAAGAGCATGAGGGATGAACAAAGACTTGAGTCACGAGGCCTCCCATACTACTAGAAGCAAAGTGTTAGAAATAAGGGAATACTCTTTTGGGTGAAAATCCAACTACATGCTATTTGAAAGAGTTATCTAAAACATAATGACAAAAAAGTTGAGAGAAAAAGGATAGAAAAAAATATCAGGAAACTATTAACAAAACTAATGTGGCTTTATTAATAGAAAAAAATGAAGGCATTACTCGAGAGTTACAAAGAGATAACAATTCTAAAATTTGCATGCAGTTAACATCTTTCAAAATATATAACAATCTGGTATAGTGTAAATGGAAATTGGTAAATTCATTAACATAATGGGAGATTTAAAACATATATCTCTCAATAGCTGGCAGATTTAAAAGAATAAAGATATAGAAGATTTGAACCACACAGTTAACTAGATTTACCTGATGGATATATATAGAACAGAACCAAAAGCACATTTTTAATTTCAGCATGGAAAAATTTCAAAACTTGCCCATTTACTGTACTATGAAACAAACCCCAACAAATTTCAAAGAACTGAGAATGTACAAACGTCCTTCTCCAACAACAATTAATAATTAGAAATTAATAACAAAAAATAAACAATAGAAAAAGATAAGAAAAACCTGATGTTTGAAAATGAGAAATGTGATTTTAAAAATGCATGATCATGAGGAAATTAGAATGGAAAATAGAAAAATATTAAGAACGGAACAATAATAAAAATGCTGAATTTTAAATGTGCGGAAAGCAGCTTAAATAGCACTTTAAAATTCACAACCTTAAATGTTTACATTATTTTTAAAGGGTAAAAAATAATTAGGAAGTTAATAAAAGAACAAAAGAATAAACTTTTAAAAGATAGGAAGAAATAAGCATAAAAGCAGAAATAGAGGAAAATAGTAAAAATAAATAAAGAGAAAGTTAACAAAGCCAAAAATTGGTTATCTAAAATGACTAATATAATTGCTAAAGGTCTGAAAAGATTAAGCAAGAAGTGAAAAAGGACAAACAAAACAATTTGGAACTGAAAATAGACCTTACTACAGATGTTACATAATCTTCAGAGATAATAAGAGGATATTCTGAACTACTTTATGTCAACAGAGATGAAAGCTTAGATGAAGTGGACAAATTTCTAATCGGGAGAATTTATCAACTCATACTCAAGTGGAAATAGAACACCGAAACAGTCCTATAAACATTTTAAAAAATTTAGTCAGCAATTAAAAATCTTTGAACAAAATTCCAGGTCTAGAGACAAATACTGCCAATGTACTATTCCAGAGTGTCAGTGAAGAAGTAACACTCAGCAATTCTATGAGATTAATATAATCTTAATAGCAAAACTTGAGCAGACAATAGGATCCAGGAAAATTACCAGTCTGATTTCACTTATGACCATAGGTGAAAAATCTTAAACAAAATGTTAGCAAGCAAAACTTAGCAAATAAAATAGGTCATGATCAAGTTGGATTTATCCCAGAAACAAAAGATTGATTTATCATTAGAAAATCAATGATCATGCTTCACTGCATTAACGGATTTGCAAATGTTGAGAAGGCAGTCTTAATGCAACTAGACTCATAACAGTACCACATAGCCTCAAAAAGATATAGCCCGGGGACCAGAGCGTAACCGGACCCTGTCAGACTTTCTTCTTTGGGAGTCTTTGCAGCAGTTTGGCAGCAGTTCACACAGCCATCCCTGACCTCTTTTCTTTGGCTTACTTCTAGGGCTGCCTCAGATGCCAGGAGACAAGATTCATGTCAGGTGAGTGCAAACACTCCAGTTTAAAGTCCACAACTCCTCAGAAACCAAGATCTCTTATAAGAATTCCATAGGCATAGCTTCCAGACTCCTCATAGATGACAAGCCTAGTTAAAAGTGTTACTCAGAAAAGCCCAAAGCTATGGCTCCTCTACAAGCTATTTATAATTTCTCCCAATCCAACACGATTTATCAATCAGGGGTCATTTTTATTATAAGCCAGTTTGCCTAGCAATATAGGCGGCATAATGTATTATCAGATTACTAGGTGAGTCAAACAAAGGTCAACTCTTAAGAGAATGGGGAAAGGTTTTGTTAAGCCCTGTTCATAATAAAGGAGAAAAATCATTTGATCTTAATAACGCAGAAAAGCATTTGTATAATTTAATATTTATTCATGGCAAAGCAAACCCTGAGCAAACTATGAATAGAAGGAAACTTCCTTAAACTGACAAGAAAACCTGCAGTAAATCTTGTACTTAATGGTGAAATATTGAGAGTATTTTCTTTAAGATCAGAGATAAGACAAGAATACTTGAAATCAATATTTCTATTAAAAATTGTCCTGCAGAGTCTGGTCAGTTTAGTAAGGCAAGAAAAAAAAATAAATGATATTAGAAAGAAATGAGACTATTGTAACGCAAAGATGATATAATTATTCAAATACAAAACCCAAAGTAACTTGCAAGTGATTAGAATTAATAGTTTCATAAGTTTGTCCCTTAGATGGATATATATAAACCTTAGCCCCAGGACAAACTATTGAATCTTATTTTATCTTTTATAGTTAATTAAATATCTTGAATTAAATATATGAGGGTCATTATTCACACACTAACAGCCTCTTTTTAACATAGGATCTTATAGATGTCCAAGAGTGGGACATCGATATACAGAATTGGGTATTCAGACAGAGCAGCTCCGGGACATACACTGTTCTGAAGAATTTTAAAATTATTTTAAATCCTAACTTTTACTTTGTTTTTGTCATTTGTTTCTTCCTCTTAAAAACAAAGTCAACAATTAGGTTTAAAAAGTTAAAATTTGATTAGCCATAAATCTGAAACATTATCTTTTGCTTGAAAGGTGTCCCTGTGGCATTTTGATACTAAGATTAGGTTAAACAGTGAAATGCATCTTTTAAGTATGGAAATCTATTAAGAAAGTTTACAAGCTTAAAATAAGACTTCATATAGCTAATTAATTTATCTCACAAATGAAAAATAAATATTAACAGTAATTAATATTAACAGTAATGCAATTAAGAGCTTCCGGGACGAGGAGGAGGCTTAGATTCTTCTGCGCAGTGTAGCCCTGGGAGAACTTTAGTTTCCTTATCTGCAAAGTGATTAAGTTGAATTGGATTCTTTCTGTGGTATCTTATAGGTCTTACATTGTTTCTAGGTCCTTGAATAACCACATAGATCGGGACATAGAGAAAATTAACCAGTTTCTCCATTCTATATTTTTGGTTCCTTCATGGCCTGCCTTATTTTTTGAGACTGACTCCTTTTCTATTTATGTTTCCTAACTCACTTCACTGCTCATCTTTTCCCTATGACTCTTACCTCATTGGTCTCTGTTTCTGTCCTTGGTCATAAATGAAAAGTCTTTAATAAACTAGTTATTTAGAAAAGCAGGGACTGGACATCTTAAGTTCTGTTCTCTGACCAAGATGAACCTAAATGAGAAATTAATTTAAAAAAGCAAAGCTTTTGTATATATATTACCTCATAAAAACAATAAATTGAGTTTAGGATCTCCAGTCAGTCATCATAGAAGCTTGGACAAATTACTTACAATGCCAGTTTCTTAGCTATAAAATGAGAAGGTTGAAGTAGATGATCTAAGTTTTCTTCTAATCCAATTTGATGAAATAGATTCTAGGGCACGCAGTTGTTAGATGGGTATCTGACTGGATGTCAGTCCTAGTATATTTACTCAAATTGATAATGGCTAAATTTTCATTCAATAAACTTGTGCCATTCGGCATCAACATCACTTAAACTGAGGCTACAAAGGAGAATAAGAGAAGTGTTTCCACCTAGTTTTATACTTTAAAACAATTGTTATAGGAAATGCAGTGAGCTTGCTATTTCCACTGAAATATAAAATGGAGAAAATAAATTTTAAAATATTTAAAATTTGAAATATTTTTAAATTACCTCAGAGAATTAATTCAATTTCTGGATAAGTTACTGAAGCAGTTAGTATATTTTCCTCTTCAAAATACTTTTCAAATTGTACCTGATAATTTTTAACATCTTTCAATAACAATAATTTTATCTAAAATTGAAGGATAGATTAAACAGCCTTTTAATGAAGGGAGAGAGCTATACAGAGACACAAGGAGAGAGAGAGAAAGAGGGATCTCTAGATTGCCAATAGATGGATGAAGAAAATGGAGTTTACCTGTTATTTACCTGATTGGCTGAAGCAGTTCTTTTTTTAAAACATACATTCGCTTCCTAGATAATCCTGTTTTGCCTCTCTTATTACTGTAACTTCATCAAAAATCATGTCTCTTAAAGATGGATATTTTTAAAGCATGTAAATAGCACATGAAATTTTTCCCAATTCTGAGTTGCCTATCTTAAGTATTTATTTCAAACTGGGGATAGCAGGAGCAGGAAAAGAAAAACACTGTGAAATTATCAATGAAGGGAAACAGCGTAATTGGAAATTCTTCTAATATCTTCAAAAAACACATGTTTATTAATGGGGCAGTGATGTAAGAAAGCTAACAAATTAACTTAAAATTGAGAAATTCAGAGCAGCCACTATCCCTGGTAACATTAACATTTTCTTAGTGTAATTCTGAATTAGACTCAACTGGTTTACTGCCAGGGCTCATAAACTCAGCCTACTTGGTATTCTACAAATATATTTTCTGAGGAAAACAAAATCTTCAATTTCAATACAATTCCAATAAAAATCCCAACAAAGTTTTTTTGGTAGAAATTGATAGATTCCAATTTACTAACATGAAAAAGTCAAGAAGCTAGAATAGTCAAATAATTTTGAAAAAATTAAATAAAATTCTTCAACTGGTTATTTAATACTGTACTTCACCTCTCTATGTTGTGTTAATGATGTTACCAAACTGAATATTCAAACAGTTTTCTTTTAGAGTGATAATAAATTACAAGATTCTACCATTATTTTCGTATTCTTTATTTTAGTATATTATAGCATTATGTATATTTGTCCGGTTTACTGAAGTATAATTTCTATAAACTAAAATATACCCTTTTTAAGTGTGCAGTTTGATGAGTTGTGCAACCAGTCTTCTCCTCCTACCAGATGCTGGTATCCAATGATCTGATTTTGGTTTCTATAGATTTGTCTTTTCTAGAATGTCATATAAATGAATTCATATAGTATGTAACCTTTTGTGACAAGCTTCCTCACTTAACATAATACTTTTAAGATTCATCTATATTATTGCATGTATCAGTTTGTTTCTGTGTCAACTTGGTTAGGCTGAATTATGTTTCCCAGAATCCTCTTCGTTGTATGCTTCCAACTAGGGTGAGCCACAAGACATATTTTAGTGTGAAGTTCGGATAGCAGAAGTAAAGCAGCAGTCTAGCTTACAATATTCTACCTTTCCTTGGATCCTCTTTCAACTCCTCTGATTCCTGGGACAAGTGTATGTCAGCTAAGGGCAACTTTTCCGACAGGATACCCACATCACCAATCAAGGTTGAAAAGTGACATGGGAATGTCAGTCCATCCTCATAGGTTCCAGCTTGTCTGTGTTTCTTGCATGTTATACCTTTCTTCCCCTCCCAACTGCCTACCCCGTGAACTCCAAGCTCCAGCACTGGATGTAAAAACAACAGCCTCATCGAGATTGCTTAACCAATTCCAATTGTGTAACATCAAATCCCTGTAAACAAATCACTATACAAACATATACGTTGCCTGCAAATATCTTAGTTGTTCTGCTTCTCTGATTGAACTCTGACTGATACAATTTCCTTTGTATTACTGAATAGATTTCCATTGAACAGATGTACAGTTTGTTTATCCATTCGCTAGTTGATGAACATTTTTCTTGTTCTCAGTTTGGGATAATAAATAAAGCTGCTATAATCATTCACATACAGGTCTTTGCGAGGACATATTATTTAAAATCATGGTATTTATAAATATTGGAAGAAACAGCTTAAAAGTTAAATGTGATTGCCACTGGAAGAAGAAAGGGACACAAAGGGGTCTGATGTTAATGTTTGCATTTTAGGCCTTAGCATTATTTTTTAAAAAACTACTCAATTGTATACTTTAAAAGAGTGAATTTTATGACATGTGAGTTATATCTCAAAGAAAGTATAAAATATACAATAATACAGTGGACAGACTGTCAATTTAGAATCTAATGTCAAGTTTTATTCACCTTTTTTCTTACAATATGCTATCATTCAAAATATACCTCATAAGCAATTCATGCATACAGTAGGCACTCAATAAATATTTCGATTTAATAATTAGATATTTTTTAGAATGACTAAAAATCCTGATGTCAAATCCCAACTGGGAAGTGCATAATCCCATTGTAGACAAAATATATAACTTTACAATAAATGTTTTTATAAGAATTAGCCCCAAAGAGGGAACACTCACAACTTGGAAATTAAAAAGTAAAATGCAAGATGAAACACAATACTAATATATTCAGACAATGATCCCTGGGCCAGTGGTGCTTATGGACCAAGGGCTACCTGCACCCTGTGGCCTTAAGACCATCTGACATTCAGTTAAGAAGATAATTACATATCTAATAATCTCTTAACTGGAAATGCTGCAAGAATATATAAGCGATGGCTTGTTAAAAAATTTAAACTACATCTCTTGCATGAACACAGGAAAAAAATTTTAATATACATTTTATTCTCCAATTAAAAAAAAAAAATGAACACTTTTCACCTTAAGCAGCAAGAGAGATCCATAAATAAGCATGGAGTCACATTTACAGAAGCTATGTTAAATTCTGTGAAAAATAATTTGGGAGACAAACTCAAGAACCTTAGTCCAAATATAAAACGCATCCTTGCATCAAAGAGTTTTTCAATGTTTACAAAAACAAAACAGGCTGTGACCACACATGATCAAGAAGTATTTTCTAAATCCTTATTTTGGGTTAGCTTTATAAGTTTGAACATTCACTCCAACTTGAAAAAGAACTATAGCACTATTATGATATGGAAAAAATAAAAGCCACCAAATGCCTAATCTTAGAGAAGAACCTGTGCAAACCTATCAACATAAATACTCTATAGCTACAAAATGAAGAATCTACTAACTATATTTTTCAAAAATTGTATAATTCTATAAAAACTTAAATACATGGACTATATCAATACATGGAAATGTATATGTAAAATATTATTAAGTGAAAAAAGCAAAATTAAAAATATAGTGATTACAACCATGTAAAAGTAAATATAGTACAATAACAAAATTTAAGTAAATTTAAATTTATAGAGACATGAATAGATTCAAATATTCATTAAGGTTTTTTAATAGGATTATAACAAAATAAAAAAAATAGACTATTATTTTAAATAAAACTATACTCTTAAATGATAAATACTGAATTATATGTGAAGTCCTGACACAGAGATTTTAAAAACCATGAATTCTATTATTTCAAGTTATCCTATGGATGGAGATCAGCTGTATTTACTGATTTTCATTTATAGAACTTTCTGGCAATGTGTACAATTATAACTGACCTTCTTGAACATAAAAAGAAAAAATTTTAGAGCACTATTCAAGTAAGAAAACCAAGCAGCATGCTTACAAAATCTACCTCCTTAATCTGTTTTGCTCCTGGAAAAAGCCATTAACAGAAAGTTTTTAAAAAACTAATTCTATATACATATTTTACATAACATATTTATGCTATAAATATTTTAAAGAATGGCTTTTACATAATTGTTTCAATATGTATCTTATTGATTTAATTGCAAGTTATGCAAACATAGTCTTTATTACTGAAAATTACTCTCTACATAATTTAGAAAGTGATTAATTTCTTGGATAAAACATAGCATATTTAGAAGTCCGAAAGCCGAGTAAATCCCTTATTTCATTTCGGAATTTTGACAGATCTTGGCGCAATTCATTTAGATTTTCCACAGTTGCCTGATCTGTACTTTGCATCTTCTGTCTCATGGAAGTCAAGTAACGATGCACTAAGCAGCACATCACTTTTTGGTAGTTTTCATCTCTCTTTTGTTTCAAATTTCTCCATTCCTTCAAAACAAGCAATAATGATACAATGTGCATAAATGATATTTAAAAGTAGGTAGATTTTTTAAAAAATTTGCAGACACAAACACATATAGCAGGCATATTTCTTTAATCTACTCACCTGTATGCTTATTTTGATTTAAAAGTAGTCTTAGGAAGGCTTAGTTTATAGGAGGGATTAGCAAACTATGACCCACAGGCCAAATACGGCCCACTTCCTGTTTTTTTATGGCCTGTGAGCTAAGAACGGTTTTTCCTGATGAACATTTGAAATTAATTTGATAATAGGGAACAATAATTTTGAACCCCAATTAAACAAAATATTATTCCCCCCACCAAAAAAATGAAAGTCCATTCTTTTCATTAATAGACCTGTATTACAAAAAATTACTACACATAAAACTTACTGGATTTCATTAACCAATGTCACCATAATAAAAAAAAATTTTTTTAAATTATTACTCAATGGTTACCCTTTTAATTTCATCAATAAAAATTTAGTGGGAATTTATGTTCTTTCTTGTTATATTACTACTCACATAAACCTTCGATTTTATCTTGGCTTGCAAAGTCTAAGTTATTTATTATCTGGACCTTTACAGAAAAAGTTTGCCAGCCTCTGGTTTATAGCAACATGTATTGAATTAATCATGTATTAAATAACTTTCAGAAGGACCAGAAAAAGAACTGACTCTCATTCTCAATAAACATTTATTGAATCCTTACTTTATGTTATATCTATGCCATGCATCAGGGGATATAGGAGTGAAAAAAATCAGTCTCAGGCCTTAAGGAGACTGCATATTTATGCCTTAGGAAACATCTGAGATTAGGAATTGTTAAAACTTCCATGTTGCAATTCTAATCTCTCACCTTTAAACTGTTTTGCCGTTTAACCTTGCCTTTCGATGTATGAGAGCAAATCCATTTACTGAGGCTGCTAATCATGTAGCAGATTGTTTTGGGTGAAGGAATGATGTTAAAAGGTGGGGGTAATGTACATTTGTCATCAAAGTAGCTAAGCCACAACTTTGCTCGAGCAAACTTCCATTCTTTGTCTTCATGATTCTATAAGAGGCAAATGAAAAAGCAATAGAGGATATGAACACACACACGTGCGCGCACGCGCGCGCACACACACACACACACACACACACACACACGGGGGAATGGAGGAGAAAAAGAGAGAAAGATTGTTTCAAACTGTCAAATTTTTCCATACCTTGTAGGTAAAAATTTGGTTTAATTTGCAGTTAATAAACATTATTACATTTAAAAAAATCTAATTTTTAAATGATACTAATTCTTAATTCTTACACTCTTTGGTTGCCTTATCTGCATATATTTGGTAAGATCTGAAGAGACTATACAGTTTTTAAAAGAGCGAACACTTACTGCTATCAACTGAAAGCTTTTGTGAAGCATTGCCACCAGTAGCTTGGTAAGCACAATCACAACCACCACGTTGTATGTCCCAACAATAACGGCTCCAACAAAGGACTGCAATTCTTCTCCGTAGCTAAATCTTGTGACAAAGATTGCCACATGCGCTAAGGAGAAAATATACCAGAACAAAGCAAAGCAAGTGCCAATGAACCTGTAAAGACAATTACATTTCTGTTTAAGAGAAAATTAAAGAAACTAATTAGGAAAAATGAAGAATTTATTTATATCAACATTACCTAAAGAAAATATTGATAATCCAAGAATAATACTTTATAAGTGAGGTTGAACCCAACAGTACAGATATGCCTTACTTTAAACAAGGAAACAGACTCGAAAAGAAAATAAATTATTCCTGTTTAATCTCTTATTGACTTTCTGTCCGTTCTCAACATAATGGTATCTATGATCCTGTTAAAGCCTAATTAGATTTTGTCACTGCTATGTTCAAAAATTTCAAATGGATATCTCAATAGTCCAAAGTCCTTAAAAAGGCCAACAAGGTCCTATATGATCCCCGTTACCTTTCTTACCTCATCTCTTACCATTCTCCCTCGAATTCACTACATTCTAATCACACCTGCCTCCTGGCTTTCCCTTGAATATGTCAGCCATGTTCTCATCGCAGGGCATTTGCCTTTGCCACTCCCTGTATCTGCCAAAGCTCTTCCTCTAAATTTAATCTTCTTCATTGCTTGATCCTTCATCAGCTTTACAATCTTTACTTGAATGTCAACTCTTATGAGACCACCCCTAACCTCCTATCTAAAACTGTACCCTCTAACACATATATTCCCCCGGCCCAAGCTTTGTCTCTTTAGCCCTTATCACTGTGTAATATCCTGTGTATTTCATTTCTCTTTTTATTGCCTGTATCACCTCACTAGAATATAAGTTCCGTGATGTAGTTTTGTTCACTCATATTTCATTCACTCAACACTTAGAAAAGTGTCTGGTATATAGAAAGTGTTAGATATATATTTATTATTCATTTCATCTTAATCCTTAAATAAGATGACATGAAAGTAACTGAAGACTAGTTGGTACAAAATAAGAACACAACGAATGTGCAATTCCACACCTCTTCTCCATTATCTTATTTAAGAATGAGGGGAGGTATTTTGTCTGCCTCACAACTGGTTGTTCAATTCCTTACTGAACATAATTGCATTATGTATTATAACAATAAATTGGAGAAAAAAATTTGTTCGTTAAGCTCTAATAATTCTCACTTCTAATAAACTAACAAGTGTTGAAAATGTAAAAGAGTGTTTTGGTTACAACAATGACTGAGAGTTGCTACTCATTTAATACTTGAGGAACTGAGATGTCGAAATCTTGCAATACATACAGCTGACAAAGAACTGTCCTGTTCAAAATGCTACAGGTGCACAAAATGCGAAGAGTTCCTCTGTGAAGATATACTGCAGTAGGGGAGACAATGAAATAACTTGGGCCTACGAATTATTTAAGACTCTATATGTAAAAATAACTATCAAATGATTCATGAAAAATAAGAAATTCTTATTAGAAAATTTCTTTTAAAAAATTTGAAGTCCTATTTCTATAGATACTAATGCATACGTAACACAATAGAGAGAAATATATTTACTAAAAATTACAAAAGACACTCACGAATGAAAGGTATCATTGCTTTGCTGTTCACAGAAGATGCCTACACAGTCTTTCTGTTCTTTTGGAGTATAGCCTTTATCATACAATTGTGTCAATCCAATTGTGAAAGAAAACAAAACAAGAAGGAACATCCCAAGAAATTTTCCAAAATCTTGTAGCATCTGTCCCATAGAAATCTGTGGAATATATTACATAGGTGTTCATTAAAATTATCAGGAAAATAAAATATTAAATATTAAATGACCAAGCAATGAAAGGAAGACAAACACATCAGCCACAGTCTACTCCTTATCTATGGGAGGTACAGCCAGGGGTTGGAAGGCAGGCTTTCTCATTTGGAATCTTCTTCACTATATGCATTTATTACTTTTAAGGTACAAAACATAGTGTTTAGAAATAATCCTTCCTCAAATTTAACGAGGTCAAATTTATATAATTAATTAAACCCATCTTCAAATAAAATTCCTAATTGCCTCAAACCTGCCAAAATAACACATGCCACTCACCGGTGATACAAAATGGGAGCAGCAGGCAAGTGGTCAAGCCCTTCTAGCTCACTTTTGTGGGCCAGCTAATTAAGTATAAGAGGTATGCTAAAATTTCTTAGGCACACTACAAGCTAGTAACCTGGGCTCTGCAGTAGTGAGAGGTTCAATATGTATGATTTGCACATGTGATAAGGCCATGTGGTACTTTTCAAAATCTTATGCTTACCTCACTTGGCCCCTTTGCAAAAATTCTATCAAAAAAATCAGGGAGGTTTAGAATTGGAAAGCTAAAAATGTATGGGTCACTTATTCAGTTCATGGGTGCTTAGAATAAAGTAAAACCATAATAGTAGAGGACATAATAAGCTATGACAGTAAGACCATAGTAACTATTTTAAATAACTACAGAAAAGGTTGTCTTTGAGGAAAATTTAAATGCTGTAAGCTTATAGATAAATAGGCTTTTCCAAGAATGACCATGTATGACATTTTAACTTAAAAATTTAGTCCCAAAGTAAAAGCCTTAATTTAACAATACTGTTTTAAAGAGTAATAGTAATTCGATTTTAACATCAAGATGAGCAATATTTAATAAGAAAACCACAAACTTAGTGACTTCTGAAGCATGGCGGCGCGAGAGGTCCCCCTTTGAAGTTACAAGTTGAACAGCTATAATTCAACAAAGGATTCCCTCCTCAACACACAAACACATCTGAGATCCCCACATGAAAACATGTGAAGAAGGGAGAATCTGAGTGAACAGGGGAGAAGGGAAGGGAGAAGAGCAGAGACAGGTGCCATGGATGGGTGCTCAGGATGCAGCCCAGAGCTCACTGCATGACTCAAAGAAGGGGGAGGAATCAGGCTAAAAGTGTGCTCTCTGTAGCCCCAGGCATTCCTGCCTGAGTGATCAGTATAGAATATGGCTGAAATCAGTGATGGGGGAGACACTGAATATAGAAGTGTGACAGCTGGGTTCTAGCAGCTGCCATTGCCCAGCAGAAAACAAAGCTACAGAGCCTGGTCACCTCTCTGCACCTTCCCAGAACTAGCAGTGGGCCCCAGAAGAAACTATAGCAGTGATTGTCGGGTTAAAAACCAGAATATCTACAGCCCTGAGAAGTTGAGAGACAGCTCCTGAGAGGCAGATACACACTGTGGCTAGTCCCAGTGACAGGAGTGAGATGCAGAGGAAAGGCAGCTGAGGTCTGACAGCAGCCATTACTGGGAGAATAATAAAGCCACAACACACCAGAGGCCTCTCCTAGCCCACCCCACCCCCACCCATCAAGGCTGATCCAAGACAGGGCACCTGGGACACCTCAGGTAGTGCAACACTATATCTGGCTGCTGGGGCAGCATTGAAATTTCACGGATCACCCGAGCAGTGTCCTGAGACCTGGTTGACCTGATCACAGAAGAGAGGCCCACTTTCTCAGGGAATAAAAAACATTTTACACCTCCTGCCAGAGATCCAGAAGCCTGAGCAGTGCTAGAGAAAATGAAACATTTGTGCTTCAGTGCCACCTACTGGAAGAAAAGAAGAAAAACCTCTGCTAATCAACCTGCTAAAGTGGTATCACTCTTAAAAAAAAATATATATATATATAAGAGTTCATTCCCATAAATGTCTAGGCAGAGAAATAATCCGCCAAATACCATGAACAACCAAGGCAACAAAGTAGCTCAGAAAGAAAATGAAATGGCTCCATAAAATCAACTTAAAGACATGGAAATATATTATTTAAATAACAGAGAATTCAAGATTGCAGTTCTGAAAAAACTCAAAGACATGCAAGAAAACTCAGGCAGTTTAATGAAATCATAAATAAAATCAATGAACAAAAAGATTACTTTGCATAAGAGACTGAAACTTTAAAAAAGAATCAGAAATTCTGGAGCTGAAGAACTCAATAAAAGAGATGAAGAATGAACTAGCAAGCTTAGGAAATAGAGTTGCCCAGATGGAGAAAAAAATTAGTGATAGCAAAGATAGGAATCTCAAAATGAAGTGGATGGAAGAACAGACTTGAGAGTAAAAACAAAAACAAAAAAACAAACAAAAAGGAACTCTACAAGAACTATCTGATTCCATTGGAAAGAGCAATATAAGAATAATGGTATACAAGAAGGAGAAGAGAGGGAGAAGGGAACAGACAGCCTATTCACACAAGTAGTTGATGAGAACTTCCCAAACCTATGGAAAGAACTGGATCCTCGAATCCAAGAAGCAAACAGAACACCTATCTCAATCTCAAAAGGCCTTCTCCAAGGCACATTATATTAAAACTGCTAAAAATTAAGGACAAAGAAAAATTCTCTTGGCTGCCAGAGAAAAATGACAGTATCCTATAAAGGAAATCCCATTAAATTATTATTGGATTTTTCAGCAGAAACTCTACAAGCTAGGAGGGAGTGAAATCAAATATTTGAACTACTGAAAGACAGAAATTACCAGACAAGAATAATATATCCAGCAAAGTTCTTTAGATATGAAGAAGGAAAGACATTTTCAGACATACAAAAGCTGAGGGAATTTTCCACCACAAGGCCTGCATTACAGGAAATACTGAAGGGGGTCATTCTACTGGAAATAAAAGGACAAAAAATTATCTAACTATGGGTAAGATGACTAACAGAAAGACAGAAACAGTAAAGTGCTGCCCTTATTAAGAACAGAATATTATAAGCTTAAATATTACATAATGGTAAAGGTAAAAAAAAAAAACACTTTAAAAGAGAAGAAGACAACAATTAGTGCAACCTAGAAATGAACTCATAGCATAAATAGGGATAATCTGAGACAACAAAAACAGAAAAGGGGAGTAAAGGTCTGAATATGCTAAGGGGAATGAAGGTAAGACGCATGCAGAAGAAAAAGGATGTCTGTATATGTGTATAAATTCCCTTTACATAAACTTAATGGTAACTACATACAAAAAAATCCAGAACTGAGACACATAACATAAAACTGAATGAAGAAAGGAAAAAAATCATAAAATACCACCAAATGAAATTAACAGACAGAAACATAAGGGCAAAGAAACAATGGAGAGATTGAGCTATAAGAAAACAAAAGATAAAATGGTTATAGAAAATCATCACATATCAATAATCATCCTAAATGTAAATAGACTGAACTCCCTCACCCCCCAAAAAAGGCATGGAATAGCAGATTGGATCAAAAAAAAAAAAACCCAACAATATGTTGCCTTCAAGAGACACAACTGAGCTGGCAAGGACAAATATAGACTCAAAGTGAAAGAGTGGAAAACAATACTCCAGGCAAATGGCATCTAGAGAAAAGCAGGTGTAGCTGTATTTATATCTGATGAAACCGACTTCAGGATAAAAAGAATAACAAGAGATAAAGATGAACATTTCATAATGATAAAGGGGACAATCCATCAAGAAGACATGATACTTAATAGATATATGTTCCCAATTAGGGAGCACCATAAAATATAAAGCAACTACTAACAGAACTAAAGGCAGAAACTGACAAAATACAATTATAGTAGGAGACCTAAATATCCCTTGGACAGCTATGGATAGATGATCCAAACAGAAAATCAAGGAAATATTGGCCTTAAATGGCACATTAGACCAGATGGCCATAATTGATATTCACAGAGCCTTTCATCTTAAAACACCAGAACTGAGACACATAACATAAATAAGAGGGAAAAATGTTCTCTAGTACACACAGAACATTCTCAAGGACAGACCATATGTTGGGACACAAAACTAGCTTCAAAAAATTTAAGAAGATTGAAATCATACCAAGCACATTCTCTGACCACAATGTTTTGAAACTGGAGATCAACTGCAAAAAGAAAGCAGGGAAAAGCACAAATATGTGGAGATTAAACAACATGCTACTAAAGAATGACTGAGTCAAAGAGAAAATAAAAGAGATCAAAATATACATAGAAACGAATGAGAATGAAAATATATCAAAACTTTTGGGATACAGCAAAAGTGGTAATAAGAGAAAAGCCTATATCATTATAGGCCTATCTCAAGAAACAAGAAAAATCTCAAATAAACAAGCTAAAATTACATCTTAAAGAACTAGGAAAAAAAGAACAAATGAAGCCCAAAGTCAGCGGAAGGAAGGAAATAATAAAAATTAGAGCAGAATTAAATGAAATAGAGAACAACAACAACAATAGAAAAAAGTTAATGCAACAAAGAGCTGGTTCTTTGGAAAGATTAATAAAGTTGACAAACTCCTGGCTAGACTCATTAAGGAAAAAAAGAGAAAAGAAATCAGAAATGAAAGAGAAGTTACGGAAGACATCATACAAATACAAATACAAAGGAACATACAAGAAAACTATGAAGACTATATGCCACCAAATTTAATTGGATCAAATGGACAAGTTCTTAAAAATATATAACCTTCCTATACTGAATCACAAAAAAACTGGAAAATTTAAATAGACCAATCAACAGTAAAGAAATTGAATCATCAAAAACCTCCCAAAAAATAAAAGTCCAGGACCAGATGGCTTCACTAATGAATTCTACCAAACATCCAAAGATGATTTAATACCTGTCTTTCTCAAACACTTAAAATAAATTGAAGAAGAGGCAATGCTTCCTGACTCATTTTTTTAGCCACCTTACGTCTTTTTAAAAAATTTTTAAATTGTTATTTAATTTTTTTATTTTTAATTAAATTTATTGAGGCGGTATTGGATAATAAAATTATACAAGTTTCAAGTGTACAATTCAAAAATATGTCCTAACTCATTTTTAGAGGCCAACATTACCCTGATACCAAAATCTAGTAAGGATAACACAGAAAAAAATACAGATCAATGTCTCTGATGAATACAAATGCAAAAGTCCTAAACAAAATATTAGCAAATCAAATACTAGTATCGAAAATATAGACACTAAACTAATGTACTGTTAGATGTTAAAAAGATTATATGTCATGATCAAGTAGGGTTAGCCTTAGGGGCACAAGGACGGTTCGACATATGCAAATCGATCAATATGATACACCACATTAACAAAATACAGAAAAAAATTCATATAATCGTATCAATAGATGCAGAAAAGCATTTGACAAGATACAGCATCCATTTAGGATTAAAACACTTAATAAAATTGGTATAGAAGGAAAGTACCTCAACATAATAAAGGCAATATATGAGAAATCTTCAGGTAATATCATACTTAATGGTGAAAAACTGAAAGCTTTTCCTCTAAGATCAGGAATTAGACATATTCAACATGGTATTGAAAGTTCTTACTAGAGCACTCAGGCAAGAGAAAGAAAAAAAAGGCATCCAGATTGGGAATAAAGAAGTCAAATTGTCACTTTTTACAGACATCATGATTTTTTATATAGAAAACCCTAAAGACTCCACTGAACAACTATTAAAAACAATAAACCCCTAAAAATGGCATAGATGATAGAAACTTTGTTCATCCCCCTTGCAACCACATCAAAGTTGGGACGGAAACATGGAGCAAAGAGCAAGCAGAGTTGGGGTCTAGATGAAGACAAGCACTACAACTAGGGAGAGAAATAAAAAATCACCCTGCAATGGTAGAAAGTAGGAGGGGGCGAAGACACGAGGCTGCCAGTCCTCAGCAGCTGAGTGGGACAGAGACTGTAGGAGCTACAGACGCCTCTTACAGGGGCTATGCCCCCAAGAGGACTCTCACTGTGAAGGACCTGCTCGCTCTGAGCACCAGTGCCACGTCGGCTGCACGAGGGGCACTAGGGACTTACAGGTAGACTGAGTTGTCGAAGTGAGAGTGGGAGGCGAGGCTTTCTCCCAGGCAGAAGTGCCGGTGGTATCCATTATTCTTCTGTTGAGCCCTCCCCACTCCCAGTGTGTGGGTCGCACTACCATAGCTGAAATATCATCAAACTGGATAACAAAGGTCGTTCCACCCAGAGAATTCCCTGAAACTCTGCCTCCTCCAACTCATGGCCCCACCCAAGCCACATGTAGGTGTTCCTCGGCGAATCCAGTGCTCTTTGCTGAGCAGCATCAAGATTCACACTGGTGGCAGTTGGCCTTAGTTTCTGGTGTGGTTTCTTGAGGCAACTATAAGCACAGCATTTGTGGATTGCTTGCTGAATCTTAACAGGTGGCCTGGGAGGGGCACAGGCTGCGGCTAAAATTGGTCTGCAGCTGAACCCCTCTCAGGTCTGTGCCACTGGACATCTACCACACAAAGCCACGCTAAAAGACTGGGAGACTTAGGATTTTGCTTAGTACATGGAAGCAGACACAGAAAGGCAGCCAAAATGAGAAGACAAAGAAGCAGAATCAATATGACAGAACAGAATAGAGATCCTGGAATAATGGAGTCAAGCAATCTAACAGATGCAGAGTTCAAAACACTGGTTAAAAAGTTGCTCAATGAACTTAGGGGAAGTGTAGATGAACTCAGTAAGAACTTTAACAAAGATATAAAAAACACAAACACTGAAATGGAAATTATAAAAGGGAACAAGTCAGAGATGAAGAACACATTATCTGAGATGAAGAGTATATTAGAGGGAATAAACAGAGTGGATAAAGAGGATAAAGTCACCAATATAGAGTATGGGGAAGTCAAGAACACCCAATCAGAACAGCAAGAAAAAAGAAGCCAAGACTATAATAATAATTTAAGGTGTCTATGGGACAAAATTAAATTTAAAAACATTGGGTCATAGGGGTACATGAAGGGGAACAAGAAGCTGATGAGCTATTTGAAGAAATAATGATGGAAAATTTCCCTAACCTAGTGAAGGAGATAGACATACAACGCTAGGAAGCTCTGAGAGTCCCCCAAACCAGGAACCCAAAAAGGCCCACACCAAGACACATCATCATTAAAATGCCAAAGGTTAAATAAATGCAAAGAAAGAATTTTAAAAGCATCAAGAGAAAAGCAGTTAGTTACCTATAAGGAAGCACCCATAAGACTGGTGGCTGATTTCTCAAAAAACAAACAAACAAACAAACAAACAAACAAACAAAAAACTATGCAGGACAGAAGGGCTTGGCACAAAATAGCCGAGAAGAGGAAAACCCAGGATCTACAACCAAGAATTCTTTATCTAGCAAAGCTACCATTTAGAGTCTTAGAACAGATAAAGAGCTTCTCGAACAAAAATAAGCTAAAGGAATTTATCAAGACCAAGGCAGTATTACAGGAAATGTTGGAGGGACTTCTTTAAGAAGAAAAAACATGTATCAAAAACATGAATAAAGAATGGTAATAACTATCAACAAGTACCTCAAATGGAAAAGAATTAAGTGTTCCAACCAAAAGATAGGGTGGCTGAATGGATAAGAAAACAAGATACCTACATATATTGCCTACAAGAGAATCACTTCAAATTAAAAGACACACATACAGGATCTTTGG
Organism: Pteropus vampyrus; assembly: GCF_000151845.1. Taxonomy (NCBI): domain Eukaryota; kingdom Metazoa; phylum Chordata; class Mammalia; order Chiroptera; family Pteropodidae; genus Pteropus; species Pteropus vampyrus. The sequence goes on from NW_011888878.1 coordinate 6,310,206, forward strand.
AAACATGGCGGAGTGAGAGACGTCCCCGGATTTCTCCCCTTGAAACAACAATAAGCTGAACACCTAAAACTCAACAAAAAACACCAAACTACATACTAGCTTTGAGTGTCTGAGCATAGGATTTGCGCATAAGAGCTACCACAGGTCAGAACCCCACGTGTTGGGCAGTGGACTGGGAGAAACAAAGAAGCAGCCACTTGCAGCTGGAGCTTCTTGTAGGAGGAGGAGAAGGGGAGAAAGTGTGGTGAGTTCCCTGAACAGCCCTGCCTGGGAGTGCTGTGAGCTCCCTGTGGCCGACCAGTGTAAGGATCCAGTCATCAGGGCAGAAGGCAGAGAAGCAGGACGGCAGAAAAAAACAGTTGATTATTACCGGCCATGGTTGCAAAATAGAGGCTGAGCCGCAGCCCTCAATCCTCAATCCAGAGGGCCCCTCCCCCCATAAGCTCTGTGACCAAACACTGCAGAGCCTCAAGGGAATCTGAGCAAATGCTACCAAAACTGTTGCTAACACTGGCATGGACTGAAACTGAGGGTAGCAAGCATGATTAAATAAATATCAAAAATAAAAAGGCATTTTTAAGGACTTATATAAATCAGAGATACAAGAGGTTAGATGCCACCTACTGGAAACCAAAAACAAAGCGCCTTCTTTGTAGAAGGCTAAAGAGGGACCTTTATATAATAAATATTCTTTCTGGAAAAACAGCAGAATACACTTCTATTAATGCCCAAGTGCAAAATAGTCCAATAAACGCTATGAACAACCAAGGTAACAAGGTTTCTCAGAAAGACAGAGAAAAATCTCCAGAAAATAAGCTTACAGACATAGAAATATGCAACTTAAATGACAGAGAATTCAAGATGGTACTTCTGAAAAAACTCAATGAGATCCAAAACAAATCATATCAATAATTTCAGGAATTGAAAAAAAACTAGATGAGCAGAATGAGTTCTTTAGCAAGGAGACTGAAACTCTCAAAAAGAAACGAATAGAACTTCTGGAGATAAAGACCGCACATCAAGAGTTGAAAATGAAATAGCAAGCTTAGGAAATAGAGTCGACCAAATGGAGGAAAGGATCAGTGATATTGAAGACAGAAATCTAGAAATAAATCAGAAGGAAGAAGAGAGAAACCACAGAATAAAAAATAATGAAAGAGAAATACAAGAATTAGCTGATACCATCAGGACAGGAAACATAAGAATAACAGGCAATATTGAAGGCCAGGAAAAGAAGCAGGGATTAGAAAGCATTTTCAGACAAATAGTGGATGAGAATTTCCCAAATCTAAGGAATGAACTAAAGCTTGGAATCCAAGAATTCAACAGAACATCCGATTATCTCAACCCAAAAAGGCCTTCACCAGGACAGAGTGTAGTAAAATTATCAAAAATCAGTGACAAAGACAGAATTCTCAGGGCAGCCAGGGAAAAGAAAACAGTAACCCATTAGATTATCCCATTAGATTATCCTTGGACTTCTCAGAACAAAGCTTACAAGCCAGAAAGGAATGGAATCAAATAATTAAATTATTAAGTGAAAGGAACTACTAGCCTAGAATAATGTATCTAGCTAAGCACTCCTTTAGATATGAAGGAGTAATTAAGACCTTTCCAGGCATACAAAAATTGATGGAATTTTCCATTACAAGGCCTGCACTACAGGAAATACTGAAAGGGGTCAGCTCACCTAAAACAAAATGACAAAAAAAAAAAAAAAAGCATAATTAGGAGTAAAGTGCCTATCAGGCCAATAGAAGCAGAGGAGTGCAAGCTTTACTTAGAACAGGGCATTATAAGCTTAAATAATAAGAAGAAAATTGTTATAACAAGATAGTAATGAACGTTCAGCATACATAGGGACAAATTGAGATAACAATGACTGATAAAGGGAAGATTCAAATATCCAAATTTGCAAAGAGGAATGAAGATAAGGCATGCGCAGAAGAAAATGGAGGTCTGTGTATGTGTGTATATATATATATATATACACACATACACAGTCATCTATTATATATATATAATATATATATGTAATATATATATATATTACACACACTATTACACACACACACACACACACACACATATAATTATCCTTTACATATTTGTAATGGTAACCACACACCAAAGATTCAGAACTGAAGTATATAACATTAAAACAAGAAGAACCAGAGAGAAAACCCACAAAAGCCAACCAGAAATACAAAGACAAGGAAGCAATGGAAACACCAAGCTACCAGAAAGCAAAATATAAAATGCCTATAAGAGGACCTCATATTTCAATAATCACTCTAAATGTAAATGGACTGAACTCACCAATAAAAAGGCAAAGAGTTGCAGAATGGATCAAAAAACAAACCCAACCATGTGCTGCCTTCAGGAGACACATCTCAGCTCCAAAGACAAATATAGACTCAAAGTGAAAGGGTGGGAAATGATATTTCAAGCAAACGGCATTCAGAGAAAAGCAGGAGCAGCGGTACTAATATCAGATGAAATAGACTTCAAAATCAGAAAGGTAAAGAAAGATACTGAGGGACACTTCATAATGATAAAGGGAATCATGCACCAGGAAGACATAACAATTATTAATATCTATGCTCCCAATCAGGGAGCCCCGAAATATGTAAAGCAATTACTAACAGCATTAAAGGGGGAAAGAGACCAAAACACTATCATAGTAGGGGACTTAAATACTCTACTGTTGGATAAGGACAGATCATCCAAACAGAAAATCAATAAGGAAATTACAACTTTAAATGATACATTAGACCAACTTGGCATAATTGACATTTACAGAGACTTCCTCCAAAAAAAGCTGCTTATACATTCTTCTCTAGTGCACATGGAATATTCCCAAGGATTGACCACATACTGGGGCACAGAGATAACCTCAACTAATAAAAGAGGGTTGAAATCATACCAACCGTATTCTCTGATGATACTACTCTGAAACTAAAGATCAACTCCAAAAAGAAATCAGGAAGAACCGCAAATATATGGAGATTAAACAACATGCTACTGAAGAATAATTGGGTCAGAGAAGAAATAAAAAGAGAGATCAAGAGATACATAGAAACAAATGATAATAACAGTATAACATATCACAACTTTTGGGACATGGCAAAAGCAGTCATAAGAGGTACATTCATATCATTACAGGCCTATCTCCAAAAACAAGAATGAGCCCAAATAAACAATCTAATGCTTCATCTTAAAAAACTAGAAAAAGAAGAACAAATGAAGCCTAAAGTCAGCATAAGGAAAGAAATAATCAAAATTAGAGCAGAAATAAATGAAAATGAAAACAAACAAACAAAAAAAAAATAGAAAAAATAAATGCAACAAAGAGCTGGTTCTTTGAGAAGGTTAATAAAATTGTCAAATCCCTGGCTAGACTCACTAAAGAAAAAAGAGAAAAGACACAAATAAAGAAAATCAGGGATGAAAGAGGGGAAATTACAACAAACATAGCAGAAATACAAAGGATCATACAAAAACTATGAAAAAGTATATAATGGCAAATTTAATAACCTAGAACAAATGGACCGGTACTTAGAAAAATACAACCTTTGTAGACTGAATTAAGAAGATCTGGACAATCTAAATAGACCGTTCAGCAGTATGAAAATTGAAACAATCATCAAAAACCTACCAAAAAGTAAAAGTCCAGGACCAGATGGCTTTACCAGTGAATTCTACCAAACATTCAAAGAAGATTTAATACCTATTCTCCACAGACTCTTCTAAAATTCAAAGAGGAGGCAATACTTTCCAACTCATTTTACGAGGCCCATATTACCTTGATACCAAAACCTGGTAAAGATAACACACACACACACACACACACAAACTATAGACCAATATCTCTCATGAATATAGATGCAAAAATCCTAAATAAGATACTAGCGAACTGAATACAGCAACATATTAAAAAGATTACATACCACGATCAAGTGGGCTTCATCCATTTATGATCAAAACACTTAACAAAACTGGTATAGAAGAAAAGTACCTTAACATAATAAAGGCCATCTATGACAAACCCTCAGCCAACATTATACTTAATGATGAAAAACTAAAAACCTTCCCTCTAAGATCAGGAACAAGGCAAGACTGTCCACTATCGCTACTGTGATTCAATATAACATTGGAAGTCCTAGCGAGTGCAATCAGACAAGAGAAAAATATAAAAGGCATCCAAATAGGAAACAAAGAAGTCAAACTGTCACTATTAGCGGATGACATGATTCTCTATATAGAAAACCCTAAAGACTCCACAAGAACACTACTAGAAACAGTAAGCAAAAGAGTTTCTGGATACAAAAATCAATGTTCAAAAATTCATAGCATTCCTATACTCTAATAATGAAGTGTCAGAAAAAGAAGTGGAAAAAAAAATTCCTTTTGCAATTGCAACAAAAAAATGAAATACCTAGGAATGAATTTAACAAAACATATGAAAGATCTATATAATAAAAATTACAAGATACTATTTAAAAAAATCAAAGAAAATATAAAGACATGGAAAGATATTCCATGTTCTTGGATTGGAAGAATTAACATAGTTGAAATGATCATATTACCTAAAACATTATACAGATTTAATGCAATCCCCATCGAAATTCCATTGCCATTTTTTAAAGAAATAGAACAAAAAATCATTAGATTTGCATGGAAGCACAAAAGACCCCAAATTGCCAAAGTCATCCTGAGGAAAAAGAACAAGGCTGGAGGCATCACTCTACCTGACTTTAAATTATACTACAAAGTGACAGTAATCAAAATGGCATGATATTGGCACAAAAATAGACACATGGACAAGTGGAACAGAATCAAGAGTCAAGCAGTAAATCCGTATTTATATGGTCAAATAATTTTCAACAAAAAAGCCAAAAACATACAGTGGAGAAAGGAAAGCTTCTTCAACAAATGGTGCTGGGATGACTGAAAAGCCACCTGCAAAAGAATGAAACTAGGCTATTGTCTATCGCCACACACCAAAATTAACTCAAAATGGATTAAGGACCTGAATATAAGACCTGAAACAAT